>NW_021604592.1:6233213-6268531 GCF_004785775.1 Grammomys surdaster
TACGCTGGTATATTAAAAGATTAAGGTAAATATCACCTTCAGCTATTATGTCAGCATGAGAGACAGAAATCTATTAAAGGGAGGGGAGTGTGAAAGTTGAACTGAGCAAACGAGGACAGAGAAAAGCAAAGTAATAGGGTGTAAAATAAAATAATTGAGGGAAATATAAATCAACAAGATAATATTAAATAAAAACATAAGATAGCCAAACTCTCATGTATTACATACACTCTTCATATGTTAGTGTATCTTGTACTGGCATGCATATTGTCTTTTATCTGTACTTAATAAACCAGTGGTATCTTATCTCTAGATTTGGTTTGTTAACAGAATTAAGGGTTATTCCGTACCATCATGCTTACACCTATTTAAGTTTCGGCATTAACAACTCAACCCAAGATTAACAACATCTGCTATGAAACTGTAAAGATCACAAAGTCTACCAAGAAAAATGTGGTCTCCAAACTGTATGTCTTCCAAACTTACAGAGAAGATATGGCACCAAGTGTCAAAAATGAGGGGAAATAGCCAGAAACTTTTCATGTAGATAGTAAGATAAAAAAAAAGGATATGACTATTGTGTTCTCCACAAAGGCTGCATGTTACATCTTCACCTTGATTCCATGTAAGAGTGGTTGACTGTATATCCTTATAAAAAATAAAATACCCATTATCAGGAGACACAAATCACTCCTTAAGGAGAAGACTGTCTTACTTCAGTAATCTTGTTTTCAATCCTTTGAATTTATAGGAATCTGCTATAGTGTCTCTGAAGCAATTCCACAGGGAAAAGTGCCATTTCTTGGCCGCAACTCAAGAAGAGACTTCTAAGAGGGTACTTTGAGATAGTGTAGTTTCTGCAGATCAAATTTCTAGAAATATCCGTATCTGCAGTTTTGCTATAGCCAATAGTGCATGTCACTCAATGCTCACCAGAGGAAGGAATGCTGCACAGGGAACTGGTCTAAGAACATTCCCTTCTCTTTGATAGGGAGACTTGGAGCTTTGTTTTGTTTATGTAGAGGACATTTAAAGGCATCAGGTACCACAGAAAAATCCCCAGCTGCTTCCTTACAGAGAAGATCTAAATACAATGTTACAATGTTCTTCTGTATATTCTTCCTATGCCGTGCCTTTGTCGCTGTGCTGGAGTGTAGCTGCAGAAGACTGAATCTTCACTTGAATACTGAAAAGATGACAAGCCTTTATCACTATGACTGTGTCATTCTGATTGTAAATACGTGTTGCCAGCTTAATATTCTCTCCAATTAAATACTGTTCCACTCGTAAATTTTAATACAAAAAAAAAACTTATCTTAAAATTACTAAGTTGGATTTCTAAAACCCTTGCTACACTGAATTTTGATATTTATTCCTAGGTTCATCATATCCTTTACCCTGACAAATTATCCTCATATTACTAAAGATATTAAGCTTCTCATCAGTCCTTACCTTTCTGAAAAAAAAAAATGCTCCTAACTGGATCTTTTCCTTCCATGTTGTCATTAGTAGCATTCTCCTGGATGGTTTCTACAAAAAAAAATGTATACATACTCTGTTTCAAAATGTGAACCAAACTCTTTCCTCTTGTTATTTACACACTAGCCTTCTGGTTCTACATTGAAACTTTTTAAAGGATTAGTTTATGTGCTGTTATAATCCTTGCGAACTTTCTGCCTTTATCTCCCTCCATCTAGATTCCAACTACATGGCTTAATGGATGTTGCAGTCATTGGGTAGCTAAAGATTTCTGGATACACTCAACTTTTACACATGAAGAATTTCTCTATAACACATTTTTGATTTATAAATGCTTTAATTCTGGTTTTCTGAGTGTTTATCAATTTTAAGTGTATACTGAAGACTCACAAATTCAGAGACATATCTATTCTTCTAACATTCAGCCTGAGAACCACATATACAGGAATCCACTTGCTGTTTTACCTACATACCTAACAAATACCCACACATGCACACATACACACACGTGTGCACATCACATAGCCATACTCCAATTCAATCCATGTTATTCCATATCTACACACCATTCATTAGCTCCTTAAGACTGTACCTGATATATCCAGTTTTCTTAATTTCTCTGTCCCAGTGACTACAGGTATACATCTTTTATAGTCAATAATTATGTAATTCTGAAAATATTACTATTGAGACACTTATATCTCCATTACTGCAATGCTACTCATGTCTCTCTTTTAAACTATGAGGAAATCTAATTGTCATGACATGAAAGTCACTGCTTGGCCTACTTTCTGCATTTATCTTGACCTGATTCCATCCAGCCATGCCTACCTTGTTGTCATTATCTTCCATCTGACATTGAGTGATAAGTGAATCCAGCTGAAGGAAAATCCAGCTTTAAAAACAAGAATCTACAATCCAATACTCATATTTTGGGTGACAAAATTGTTATGACTTAATTCATGAACTTGATTACATTTGGACACTGAAAGAAAGTTTAACCTTTGCCTTTCAAATTTCAAAAATTAGAAATATTTAGGAGAATTTGATTGTTTTTATACGACACAATTACATTAATTTTGAAGTAAAGCATTCATGGTATTGACCTGTGCAATATTTTTAGGCCTTTATTAATATTAAAGCCTGATTTAAGCTTCTTTGCTCTGATTACACTAGTATATTACACAAATGATCAGTACACACTAGACATTGTGTTAAATGTGTTATACTGTCTCATGTCTTATACATTCCTTTACTCTTTGTTAAAGCAAATTCTTAACTATTTTATAACATCCTACCTAATAAAACTAATAGATTCTTCTTTTTCTTTTTACTTTTTTCAATGTTACTCTCTATAGTTCACTTTGGAAAACTTACAATTTATATTGTAATTTACAGTCTGGACTTAATTTTATTACTTGTTTTAAAAGCAGGATTTTAACTAATTATTTATAACACTAATTTTCTCTTGATGCTTATTATATCTGTTGGGTTTTGTGTGTGTGTTTGTGAAGAATCTATTTACATTTTTAAAATATTTAACAGTCAAACTTGGTGTGAAATTTGAGTGCATAAAAATAAATTAGAGAGATACAGATATAATGAATATGTTTATTGGAACTGAGAGCTGAGTTCTAAAGAATATCTGATCAAGATTCTATAGCCCATACCTATAGTCCCAGGATGTGGGAGGTTGAGACAGTAGGGAAGAATATACAGGGTCAGTTTGGACTATATAGAAATATCCTGTATCTAAAAGACAAACAAGCTACCACAAAATAATAGAGTAAAATAATTGCTTTATAGTGTAATTTAAATTTTGTGATGTAAATAATTTATTTGACATGTAGATTCAGTACTTGGGCATATTTAGGGAACATTGTGTGGTGTTTCAACACATGCATATAACACAGAGAGTTGAACTCAGGACATCTAATCCATCTACTCTGACACTTCTTGTTTTCTGATGCTGAAAACATTCTAAATCACTCCTTTCAGCTTTTGGGAATGCGTATTACTTTATCATTATCTATAGCCATGTTGTTTGTTGTTCTGTCTTACTCCATCAACCTGCAATTTAGAACCTGTCTTAGTTTCTTTTCCTGTTGCTATGAGACCATAAACCACGAAAGGAAATACTCAAGGGGGAACAAGTGTATTTTGTGTCATAGTTTGTGGGTCCCCGGTTCCGGAGGGTGTCCCACGATAATCTCCCTGCTGAGAACAGAGTGAGAGCAGGGAGGGTCTGCTACCATCTCTGCTGCTTCCTCTGCCTGCATCTCCATGGTCCATTGGTCTCCGGCTAGGCCTGGTGTGAGAGGTCTGGGCCCAAGGGTACAGAGTACAAACAGGGAGGAGAGATTGCCTGCCCCCATTGCTGCCTCTGCTCCAGTCTCTGCTGTTGACGCTGGGTCACTCCCAGGCACTGTACCTGCCTCTCAGCGCTGAGCCAGCCTGGGCTGGGCCAATAGGAAGCCGGCTAGCTGGCAAGGAAGCAGCTTAGTGCCCCAGGAAGGTTCCAGGAGAGCAGATCTCTCTCTAAGTGTTACAGCTCTAGTGTTACAGCTCTTGAGACAGAAACTCTCCGACACTAGGATGATTCTCGAACACACCTTTACTTCTCCTGAATAGAGAGCCCTTATACACAGTTTCAGGGTGGGTTAGGGTCTGGCAGCAGATAATGCCTATCGGCTTGGTCTGAAAGCTTGGATATACCGCATCTACATGTGGGAGAGCCTGAGGCACTGTTCCTCGTGACTGATGATCATAGACCTTTCTTTGGGAGGGGCTATGGAGGGCCGAAGCTGGATGAAAAGAACCAGGGCCTGGGGGCAGAGCCGAACACCTGCTGTCCAGATAAAGGTCCAGGGTTCAAGACTTCCTCAAGCAGGCACCCAGGTGCTTCTCCCAGCCCAGTACCCCACAATAGTTCACAGTTATATTCCACCACTTAGGAGAAATAGGGGTTACAACAACAGGAGCTCTGCCTAGCTAGTCATATCACAACTTCTGATCCATAGTAAAAAACAAAAAAACAACAAAAAAACAAAACAAAACAAAACAAAAAAACAGAGACAAATGCATGCTAGCATTTAGTTCATATTCTATGTTTTACATAGTCCAGTATACCATGTCCAGAAAATAGTATTGCCCACAGTCGGGAGAGTCTTTCAATCTCAGTTAAACCACAATCCAGATAATCCCCCACAAACATGCTCAGTAGGTCCATCTCACTGAAGATCATACGTTGTTTTGATATTGATAAAGAACAGGAAGCCTCAAGAGAAACATAGTAATCTACTTTCCCACAATTTTCCCCCTTCCAGCATTCTAGAGACTCTGATAATCACCATGCTACTTTCAACTTCTACAAGAGTGACCCTTGTGACTCTTTCTCATATTAGGTAAATCACTTGAAACTTACACTTCTCTTATTTAAGAGAGGACCTATAATTGTGATTATATTATTTCAGAGAATGGAATTTCATTTGTATTGCTGAATAATGTGTCACATTGTTCCTATACATTTTCTTTTTCTATTCATCAGGTCATTCACATCTAGTGTTTTCCCCATTCCATGGTTATTCTCTACAGTTCTGATGTCATCATGGGAGCACTAATATGATTGCAATGGACAAATTTTATTTGCTATGAATATATTTCCATGAGTTGAATGGCTGGACCATATGACAAATGTTTATTATTATTATTATTATTATTATTATTTCTAAGGGATTGTCATTATGTTTTCCACTTTACATCCTAATCACAGCCCTCTCTCTCCTGACCCCTTTCCTTTACCTCTAAGGTGAAAGTTCCCTGTGGGTTTCAACCCACCCTGGCACCTAAAGTCACTGGAGGACTACATCCTCTCTCACTGAGGACAAAAAAGTAGCCCAGTTATGGGAACAGTATCCACAAGTAGGCAAGAGATTGCACAGATATCTTAATTTACCTTCTCACCAATGGTGTATAGGAATGCCCTGTTATCTACATTCTCACAAGAAATGGTTAATTTAGTCATTTGATTGAAAGGCATTTAACAGAGGTGGGATGGTATAGATCACTGTGTTGTAATAGCATCTTTCTGATATTTACTAATGTTTCCTGTTTGCCCTTCTAATTCTGTCCACTTATGTGCCTTCATTTGCAAATTGTATGTTTTGACTTCTTGTCCTGCAACTTTACATCTCATAAAAGTTCTCCATCTCCATCATCCTACTATCTGGTAATCACTATCCTAATCTCAAATACCGTTAGGTCAAATCCTGTAGATTATTTATGTCCAGGAGATACATCTTCTCTGATATTTATATTTTGCCTATGTTGTTTAAGTAGTCATATATTCTTAAAATTAACTGTTGTTAGGTGTGTAACTTATGAACCTATCAGTCCACACTTTAGGATTTGTTGTAAGCTTACTCAGTGGATTCCAGCCCCCACTCATTGTTTTTTTCTGTTACTGTGCGTACAGCTTTTGGTTTGCAATGACTTGAGTTGCCAGTTTCTCATTTTCAAGTTAATGTTCATTTCATATTTCTCATGTTTGCACATGTTCAACTCCCATGGTTATTCAGGGTTTTCAGAACATTGTGTTTCTGTTTGCTTTTTTTCTGTGCTCTGCTAGAAAAGTGGAGATAGATTCATAATTTTGATTCAAACATAGTTTTTCTTAAAGTCTCTCATAATAGTACCATAATTATATATAGTTGTTAAATTATTACATTTAATTTTAGAGTTTTCATTATATCACTAGGGCTATTAAGCTTGTTCTTAAACTAGTTCAAAATGTTTCACTGCAAATTTTGGATATCATTTTTCTACTTAAATGTAATTTTCCTCCTTTTGGTGACTTTTGAACTTTACTCCACATGATTTCTCTTTGTGAATAGCCTAGATAGATTGTCAAGCCAAATTTCAGTAAAGTCATGTGTAAACTACTATTTTGCAAATCCATGTCATCATCTGACTTTGCTAGAAATACACCATAATTGCAAACACATCACTGTTTTATTAGAAAGAAGAAATATGTGTGAATGAAAGATGATTTGTTACAACTTTCCCAATTTGCTAAGGACCAGCTTCTGGTTGGAGAGGAGGTCCTGAAGGAGTGTTTAAGACCAGAAAGAGACTTAAGAAAAAAAATGACTCAAAGTCAATCATGGGTACTAGCTAACAGCTCTGTGTTCTGCTAGAGCTGGATCTCCAGATAGCTGTGTGCTTGATACAGCTTTCTCTTACTAGAAAAAAAATCTAAAAGTTCTCTGAATAGCTCATTTCTTGC
Organism: Grammomys surdaster; assembly: GCF_004785775.1. Classification (NCBI taxonomy): domain Eukaryota; kingdom Metazoa; phylum Chordata; class Mammalia; order Rodentia; family Muridae; genus Grammomys; species Grammomys surdaster. The sequence continues at coordinate 6,239,977 of NW_021604592.1, forward strand.
AGACCAAAGCCCAATCTTACTTATATATCAATTCAATCTTTACCTGAGGTTCTCTTTTGATTATCCCACTAATCAGCATTTTATGAGTTGACCCTTAAGAAAAACATCAAGTACATGTTTTTAACATAGCAAATGAATTCAGGAATCTTTGCTCCTTATAAACACAGACAATAAGCTAGCTGGGTGGGATCTAGCACTGACATGACCACTCCCTAAATCTTTTTATCTCCGTCCTTAATATTTTTCTGATACTCTGGCTCAGACTTCAGCTGCCCCTATTCTTTAAGGCCCATGAAGCCCTTGATATAATTCACATAATTCATATTGAATTCTTACATTTTCAATAGTTGATAAATCCTGTTTATATATTTTTCAACTCATGTTTTCAGAATTCTTTCCCACAGCCTTATCACTGATACACATTCTTGCTTCCTGGAGTCATACTGTTCCTAATTATCATGGAGTTATTAACCTTGGCAGGGACAATATGTCCTAAAGGAGGATATAAAGTAAGTTATGTATATTATTATACAACCAAGCCTTACACCTAGCCACTGTCCACACTTGTGGAGTCCTATGCCCTTCTAGCTCCGCTCTAGTAGCAGGAATTGTGCTACTCCACCTCTTCTACAAGGCAGGAATTGGCACCTGTTTGTACAGTTTTTTGATAATATTTTTCTGGTAGTTATTAGGAACATTCCAGTTCATTTTCATTTTTGACACAAATTAAAAACCAATTTATCTCTTGTTTGCATCTCTTTAGCCAAGGTAATAGATATCTTAGATGAACTTCTTAGATGAACTAAAATCTCACATTTCAGAAGTGTGCCTTTCAGTGATATGTTTTCCCTTAAATATTTGAAACTTACATAAAGCCCACATTATTATTTATTATAAACAGGAAGTTAGCAGGTCTATCAAAATTTTATTTAACTGAAATTAAGAACTAACTATTAAACAAGTAAGAAAGAAGAAAATCTAAAAAATTGGTTCTTCTAGAAAGAAAAAGGCTCCTGAAACTTCCTAATTGTTATAATAATTGCAGTATGTAAGTAGTACACATTTCTATATTATTTTTAATTTTTGTTTTAGTTAAAATACCTATGTCTTTGTAATTTTATTACAAGATTTATTCTAGAATTGGTTTTAATTACATTGTATAATTTTGTTGTTTAATAATTGTGGAGTAAAAGAAAACATCTTTTCATGTTTACAGGTAGAACTTTGATTTCTTGCTTATATAGAGCTTGTGTTTTTCAGGAAAAATATAAAGAATCTTAAATATAATAAAACTATACCTGTTGGCAATAAAATGTGCAAAGTTTCAGGCTGTGCAGCATCCACAATTTTGAGATTAAAGAAATGACACAAAGAAGGTCACACATAAATGGAGCCATGAAACTGGCAGTTAGTATGAAGAAAAATGAAAATAGATTCATACTTGTCACCTTGCACAAATCTCAAGTCAAAGTGGATCAAGGACCTCAATATAAAAACCACATTCATTAAATCTAATAGAAGGGAAAGTGGGAAAGAACCTTGAATTCACTGGCATGGGGAAATATTCCAAAACAGAACTCAAATGGCTCAGGCTCTAAAAACATTCATTGATAAATGAGTCCTCTTGAAACTGAAAACCTTCTTTAAGGCCAAGGAAATAGTCAATAAAACAAATTGACAACCTACAGACTGTGAAAATAATCTTCAATAATCCCACATACGAAAGAGGCATAATATACAAAATATATAAAGAATTCAAGAAACCACCCTCAAAAAAAAAGAAAGAAAGAAAGAAAACAAAACAAGCAAACAAAAAAATAAGGAACCCAATAAAAATAAATATTGGGTATAGAACTAAACAGAGAATTAACAACATAGGAGTCTCTAATGGACAAAAAGAACTTCAAGAAATGTTCAAAGTCCTTAGTCATCAGGAAAAACAAATCAAAATGATCCTGAGATTACAACATACAGCAATTAGGATGGCTAAGATAAAAATTTCAGGTGATAACACTTTTTGGTGATGATGTGGAGAAAAAGGGACACTCATCCATTGCTGGTGGGATTGCAAACTAGTAATCACTCTAGTAATCAATCTGGAGGTGCCTCAGAAAATTGGAAATAGGTCTACCTGAACACCTAGCTATACCACACTTGGGCATATAGTCAAAAGATGCTATACCATGCCACAGATGTACTGCTCTAACATGTTCTTAGTGGCCTTATTTATGATAGCCAGGAACTGCAAAAAACCCAGATGTTTTACAAGGGAAAAATGGATACAGAAAATGTGATTCATTTCTGGAATTCTATTTAACTATTAAGAAGGAAAATGTCACAATTTTTACTGGCAAATGAATGGAACTAGGAAAAAGCATCCTGAGTGTATAACTCAGACCCAAAACACATGGATGTTATAGTCTCACTAATAATAGATATTAGCCCAAAAACGTACAGATACCCAGGATATAATCCACAGAACTCAAGAAGGCTAACAAGTCAAAAAGCCCAAGTGAGGATGGTTCAATCCCACTTGGACAGAGAAAAAAGCAGTCCTGAGGAGCAGAGTGATGGAGAGACCTGGGTGGAGAGTAGATGGAAACGCGAAAGGGAACGATAATCAGGTGTTTGTTGGGAACAGGAGTGAAGCCCTGTGGGCCAGCAGAATGAATGGCAATATGCAACCTCAGGTGGTGGGAGGTAGGGGAACCTTCTAGAAAGTACCAGAGACCTGGTAGTTGAAAAACTCTCAGGACTCAAAGGAAGGTACCTTAGATGGAATGCCTAACAGTGTCGAGAGGGAACTTGTAGAGTACACCTCTAGTAGAAAGACAGGGCGTCAAGTGAAGGGATGGGATTGCCATCTGACAATCAAAAACTCTTACCCAGAATTGTTTCTAGGTAAAAGAACTACCGGACAAAAATGGAGAGAATAATGAAGGAAAAAAGGTCCAATTACCAGGCCAACTCGGGATCCATCTCAAGGGGAGGCTCCAAGGCCTGGCACTATTACTAATGCTATGCTATGCTTACAGACAGGACCCTACCATGGCTGTCCTTTAAGAGGCTCAAGAAGCACCTGAGACAGATCATATGCTTTCACCCAACAAATAAACTGAAGTCAGGGACCTCTATGTTTGAATTTGGGAAAGACTAGAAGAAGCTGAGGAGGAGGGCGACTCCTCATAGAAAGACCATAGGTCTCAACTAAACTGGACCCCCGAGATCTCTCAGACACTGATGCACCAACCAGGTAGCATAAACCAGCTGATAAGAAGCTCCTGTACCATATAAAACAGAAGACTACCTGGTCTGGTCTCAGTGAGAGAAGATGCACCTAAGAGTTGACAGACTTGAGGAGCCAAGGAAAGGGAGAGGCCTGGAGGAGTGGGTTTGGGAGGGGACGGGGACATCTTCTTGGAGTTAGGGAGGAGGAGGAATGGGAGGAGAAGCTGTCGAAGACTGGACCTGGAGAAGGATAATGACCGGACTGTAAAAAAAATTAAAGATAATATAAAAGAATAAGAAATTCGAATCTATACAATGTCTTTCACATTGCAGATATAAGCATGTTATCAATAGTTAACAAATTTATACTGAATGATGAGATCCAATGAACTGAAAAATTATATTAATTTTAGACATTTCACAGCTTGTTAAATTATTAACAAAACACATTTTACATGAAAAACAAGGATAAAAACTGAAAAAATATTGGGAGCTTAAATGTCACGATGAACTTAGAGATAATCTTTATTCCTATGTATTTCATTGTCTTTTTCAACTGATGCTGTTATACGTTTTTATACTACTTATGAAAATATGACTTTAAGAAAGGACACATAATCAGTTACCAAAAAATTGCATAATAGAAAGACATAAGAATTATATATGAGATAGTTGTGACATTTTTTTAAACTCTAAGATGTTGTCAAACAAAGCTGAATATTACAACACATATTACAAAAAATATAGCTGTCTTCTCTTGCTCTTCTCTCTCACACATAAATAAATAAATAAATAAATAAATAAATAAATAAATAAATACTTTTGAAGTAAGGTGCATATTATATTCAGATGTTTTACTTCTAGAAACTATGTTTATTTTTTTAAAAAAATATGGCTTGCTCATCTAATGTATAAAAGGAAAATGGTGTAGTCACAGTATTTACTATAATACACAATAGTACATATTAATTGTCTACACATATGACACAAAACTGATTATTATTAAAACTATTATGATAAGAAAACAAAATAAATGACAAGAGAATAGCAAATCTGGTAAGATGGTTCAGCAGGAAAAAGTGCTTTTGTGACCAGGCTTGCTGATCTGTTCCTATTCCTGGGATACACATTGTTGAAAGGAAGAACACATTCAGATTAGGAAAAACTGTGCTCTGACCTACAATTATATATTGTAGGATCTGTGTGCATGCTGTCATACTTTAAAAATTACATGTGTAGATGCAATATTTTTAAAAAGGGAATTAGGAACTCAACTTTTTTATTATAAGATTTACAGTATTCCAACTCTAGACTAGGCTAAATTCATCAACAGTGACTAACATTAGAATAGTTTAGTGCAGATGACCAGACAGAAACACAGGAAGTACTTTTTAGTGATTTTTGAAAACATTTTAATCTAGGTAAGAGTTAAGGAAAAGAAACATGTTCCAAAAATGTTGAGATCTCCACTTAGTATTATGTTCTACATGTGCAGAACTGGAAATACATGTTAGAATCACCTGATATTCATTAAAAAATAAGGAATCACGGAGACATACAATAGAATAGATATGTTTACAACTACACTGATGGAAGGGAGCCAAACACAAAGGATGACATGAAGTATGATTCTATTTATAATATGCTTAAGAGTCTGGACAACAAATCTGCATTATAGAGACAGGATACTTGTCTGTCAACAGGGAATTGAGATGTATTGGAAGTGTTTTTATTTGTGGGATGGCAACCCTAATTCCTTTACTTGATGCTTTGTCTTTCTACTGGAGGTGGACTCTACAAATTCGCTCTCTGCACTGTTGGTCATTACATCAAAGGTCCCTCCCTTTGAGTCCTGAGAGTCTCTCACCTCCCAGGTCTCTTGTACATTCCAGAGGGTTCTCCTATCTTTCACCCCTACCCTGATGTTGCGTATTTTCATTCTTTCTGCTGGCACTCAGGGTTACTCTACTGCCCCCTACCCAATACCTTCCCCTCCCCTCCTGCTCTCCTGCCCAAGACTTGGTCTGGCCTCTGAGAGAAGATTACCTTACCCTCAAGAGGGAGTGAGGAGGCCTCGAAGGGGTCTAGGGGTGAGTGTAAAGAAATATTCTTGGAGACAAGGCAGAGGAGAAATGGGATGTGGAAATGTGGGAGGGTGGACCAGGAGGGTGTAAAAATTGGACTGTAAAAGGTAAAAGTAATAAAAAAATGAATTAAAAAAGAGGTATTGGAAGAAACACATGGAACTTCCTGAAAGGATTAACATACTGGATTTCAAGTAGAGTTTTTATTCCAGGTATGGATATATATGCCAGTATTGTATGTGTGTGTAAGTATAGTCATCAAATTATACCCTACAATCTATGTATAATATTTTATATTAAGTTTTACTTTTAAAGCTAACATAATTAATAAAAAGTGTATATTGCACAAGTTAGGTATGATAGTTGATAATTTGAAAAGATTTTGTCTTTATTTCCACTTAAAATAAATGAGGTTACTATACCATTTCCAATGAAAATTACCTAGTAACCATAATACAAAATTTTGACTTTGAAAATTAAACACTCTCTCTTCAATGCAAAGCTAACATATTGAACACATAGATGCTATTATCCGTACCAAAAACAAACAAACAAATCGCCAACCGAAGAGTATACATGGAGGGACTCATGGCTCAAGCCACATATGTAGCAGAGGATGGCCTTGTCAGGTATCAGTGGAAGGACAGGCCCTTGTTCCTGTGAAGACTTGATGCCCCAGTAGGCATGTCCCAGTAGGAGAATGCCAGAGCAGGGAGGCAGGAGGGGTGGGTGGGTGAAAGACACCCTCACAGAAGCAGGGAGAGGAAGAATGGGATAGGGGTTTCCAGGAGAGAAACTAAGAAAGGGTATAACATTTAAAATATGAATAAATAAAATATCCAATTTAAAAATCTGATCAAAACTAAGTCCTTCATCAGACCATCACTCATGCTACCACCTTCACTATCTGGTCCTTTATCCATCTGGGAGAGAGAAAGCATAAAAGAAGTGAAAGATTGGAAGTGCTAAGGCACCAAAAAGGGCAACTATTCACAGAACGAAAATAGAAAAGAAGGAAATGAAATGTTCTGTGGTCTCATTTGAGTTGCTTTCTATAAGGTTTGGCATTTGGGTAAAAACGTTTTACACATTTATGTGTACAAACTCAACTCAAAATTTCCTGCTCTATTGTTTTTTTGTTTGTTTGTTTGTTTGTTTTTTAATGGTCAAAGCTTGCTTGGGTAATCACCATTGCTTTTTCTCCTTTAGGAACAAAACTGAGTGAATTGTATCTGTCATGTTGGAGATTCTTGTTAGAATTTGTGTTACATGATAATTTGTGACAGAATTCCCCCTACTTTTCCAATTTGTTTCTCTATAAATTTACAGTCTCTTGGAGAGTTACCATAGGATACACTTGCTGGCTCTTCTTAATTATTCATAGATGATGTATACAATTCTTCTGTTGAAAAAACAGTTTTTGAAAGACTAATGGCTAATGATTTATCACAGAAAGAAAAGATTGTGGCACTGAGGATAGGAGAACTCGGTTACAAAATAGTAATTATTCTTCTCTCAGAACACATTGAGGGAGCAAAGCACCAGCCTTATTTCCATCACAAAGGATAAACTGATTATTATGAAAAGCACTGGCTATTGTCAAATCACAATCACATATCTAAAATTGCAGAGGATTAAAGGATTTATGATCTATATTTTGATCACTATTAATGTTTTAATACTATTACTTGTAGAAAGAATTGTTTCTCTGCATGCTATAAGATGACAGAACATATTTTAATAATCCAGAGAGCTTCCTTCATGAGGAAATTGCATTTAATTTTGATCTTAAGATACCCAAGGATTTTAACAATATTTAATGGTATGTGTTTCTTTAGTGTAGTTTATTAAGATACATTTTTAAATGTAAGGATTATTAGAAAGTCATTTAAAATGTTTATTGTAGTTATTTTGCTGTCTGGAAAAATATCACAAAAACTCAGCACTGTTTGCTCTATTAGGTTTTAACATGTATTACAGAAAAAATATTTTATAACTTTATCAATTATATTTAAATTTTGATTTGAAAAAGGGATATCAAAGTTTTTTCCTTTTGCCAAACTGTATTTCCCTTCTCCTTCTCTTCCTCTCCTGAGTCCTTTTTTCCTTCCTCCCCATCTTGAACAGGATTCTCATGCAGCCTGGATGTCCTCAAATTTTCTTTGTTTGTAGAGATGACCTTGAGCTGCTGGTGATCCTGCTGCTGCCATATGATCTGTGGTGGACATGCCAGTATGTACCACCACACCCAGTTTATAAAGTGCTGGGGATCAAATCCAGTGCTCAATGTGCACTAGGAAAATCTGTCAGCTGAACTATACTCTCATCACTAGCTTTACTTCTTAAGGTGATTTATGATTCCATAAGAAAACACCAACTCAGTTTCTTTCAACTTTAATTCGTATTCTTGAAGAATACTATGCACATATATTGCTCCTGAGTTCATGCTACCATCTCTGGGCAGCCCAGCAAGAAAAAACAGATCTGAGAAGTGATGCTTTTTCTTTCCATCAAGTTATAAACCATTAACTGATATTTAGCTGTCTGTGGTCAGTATCCTAGGGTTACTGTGGAGTGGTGCTGCCAAATTAATTCCTACCTATGAGACAACTAGTAATATAAGAGCCACAACTGAGCCTGAAAATAAATAAACTTGCTTCAAAAAGGAAAGTAAACAATATGGTATAGTTATGAGAGGAAATAATATTTATTATATGAAAAGTAATAATTTCCAACAGTCATGGGGCATCTTACTCAATTATTTATTTTAGTTGCCTAAATTTTTACTTATCAACAAAATAAAAAGTTAAAAATTAAAAACCTGGAAAAAGAGAAATCATAGAGATTGTTGAAAGCATTCCATTTATGGGTTCACATCCAACGTTCAAGTGTAAAATTTCCCAAGATCCTGTGAAGTGTATATGCTCTGAAAATATCTTGTAAGAAATACATACTAGGATTCACGCTAAGATGGGTTCAGAACTGGATCAAAGACCTCAGCAGGTGATAGGACTCTATGAACAGGTTTAGGACATGGTAGTCAGATGGGGGTATATGTGTTTGACATTGTACTCTAGGGAAAACAATGACCCCAGCAATCCCAGTATTGTATCTTGTTTACAGATTGGTCAGACACTGTAACATTAGGGAAAGAACTTTACAACAATATCTGTCTCTGAACTTTAGCAATGTCTCATCTTGTTCACAATACAATGTACATTGAAATTTGGAAAATTAAGTTCAAGGTCCTTTCTTTGTACATAATTTCTAAACCTCTAATACTTCAAACAATTTGATAAACCCAGCATGTCTGCTAAAACATATTGATGTATTTATTCACCATTCAGTGGAAATTCTAGATGTTCTTTTAGCTCAAATGCCTTATTAATTTTGTTACTTTAGAAAGAATATTAAGACTCCCAGGTTAATAGAAGAGATTGAGAGCAGCCTAATTATAACCTTGGGGATTTTAATACCTTTTGTCATAAGCAAAAATAGTAAAGTGTTTAGTGAGGAGAGAGAGCGTCAGATTGTCAACTCAGAAAACACTTCTGCAATATCACTCTTCAAAGTCGCGTTATCAAATGGGTTTGAGGGGAAGAAAAAATCTTTCTGAGAATGTGCTTTTTTAAATAAGCAAAAGCTATTTTCAATGAAAATCTGCTCTGAGAAGCGTTGGTTTTATCCTACTTCAAAGAGAAAATTTTATGTACCTTGCCTATTTGCATTTTGAGATACAAGACAGAAATCAGCAGCAAATTGACACATGTGAGTTTAAAGGGGAACTGCAAATAAGATGACATCTCAACTTACAGCTCTGCATGAGACAATCTCAATTTTAATTGTTTACTGTGGAATTTCAGTCTAGGTGATTTTAATTGGGGATACTTCAGAATGAACTTAATACTGTATTTGAAAGTTCAGTTTTAGGGTATAACATATAAAGTATATTTGATTTCTCATAATCTTTTTTGACTCCTAATACCCATAAGTCTTCAGAACTTATTTCTAACAAATATAGCACATACCTTCTATCTAGTACATTATTGTATATGAACTTATATGTGTCTCAAAAAGGTTGTTTCATTCTTAAAACCATTGCTTGCTTCAAATATACAGGGTATAGTCACAAATATACAAACATACAGTCCATTCAATCAGATTCCTGGTTCATATACTTTCTGGTTTTTCTTGTTCTGCATCCCTCAGAAGTATTTCAATTCTCCTCTGGAACTCTCTGTTCTCCAGTGTCGAATTAACTTATCTTCTTGCTTCTGTTAGCAAATAATAACAAAAGAATGAACTATTTGGGTGTCTATAGCTTGAGAGGACAAACTGTATCACGAATAGAAGACATAGAAGAATTCATAGCTTTCAGTTCATTATTATAGAGTGTCATGCCTACAGGATGGTATTGCAATTCCTCTTCCTATATTCCTGCTCTATAGTCTTCCTGCACTCCCTTCAGAAGTGCACCTGAAGTGTTAGAGAGGATGGGATTTTAAGAGAAAGGAAGGGGTTTTAGTATATTGTTTTAAGATATTGGTTTGACATTTTGGGAAATCTTACTTTAAAATTTTGAAATACATTTTTAACTAAAATATAATTACATCACTTTTCCCATTTGTTTTTTTCCTCTATCCCTTGCCTAGCACCCTCCCTCCAACTCTTGCCACATCTTACACTCTCAATAGAGTATTTTTTTATTATTATATCACACACACACACAGACACACACACATACACACACGTATATGTATATGTGTACACATCATGTAACTATAATCTGCCAGGTCTGCTTTTATGGTGTTTGTGTGTGTACATGTGCGTGTGTGTGCACATGTGTGTGTGTGTGTGTGTGTGTGTGTGTGTGTGTGTGTGTGTATGTATGCTTTCAGGACTGAGCACATCATATTGAACACCTATTAAGAGTGGCTCATCCATGTTCAGAGCTAATTCTCCCTCTACCAGCAGTAATTAATTACCTGTACTTCTTTGTGCAGGAGTGGGACCTTGTGGAATTTTTCTCTTTCCAAATTAACATGTCTACTGATATTGGTATTTTCCTAATCTTGCTTATGCAGATGTTTTTTTGGCAAGTCTGTTTCCTAGCAGACTTCTTGGTATCCTGCCCCTTATAGTTTCCACACCCTCTCCTGAGATTTTTCCTGAGCTATAGACACAAGAGCTGTGGTGGAATATATCCACTTTGGAGGAGCACACCCACGTCCTCTGCCTGGTGTGCAGTTATAATGTTCAGTAATACCTGCGATTTTCTTTAAAGAGAAGCTTCATTGTCATGCTAAACTATACTCAATAAAGACGAATGCTTATCCTTTTAAAAGAAAATTATTGTTAACCTTACATTTCATTAATTGTACCGTGTGTGTGTGTGTGTGTGTGTGTGTGTGTGTCTACCAATTTCAGTTCTACCATCCAATTTAGTAAATGGCACAATTTCTTAAAATTTACCTATGGCCTAACTTCATTAATACAAATTCTTTAAATAGGACCATGAGTTTCTGGATGTGACTTTGAATTAAAATATATCTGGCTTTCTCTTTAAACTAAATGGTAAGTGAATATTTTAAAATTAAGCCTGCGTTTTCTTAAAAAATCCAACACACAGAAATTTCTCTGCCACATTACATATGTCTATGTTTTGATTTTAAAGGAGTAGGATTTGAGTTTAAAAGTAATAATTTCTATAGATAATGCTTAAATTCAAGGCATTAATAAGATTCATTTAAGAAAAAATAAAATGTTGGCAAAATATGTTGACAACACTCAGGACTTTATTGTTATATATTTTAGATTATTGTAGAATCATATCCTTCCTCCTTTATTGTTATTTTTCCCTCTAAACCATCCCATATAACCTTCACTACTCCCTTTCTAATTCATGACTCATTTTTATTAATTGTCACTCTAGATACACACATACACCTATCTATCTATCTATCTATTTAGATAGATAGATAGATAGATAGAGATATCTATAGATATAGAGATATACAGATACACAGATATACAGATGATATACAGATATACAGATATACAGATGATATACAGAAATACAGATATACAGATGATATACAGATATACAGATATACAGATGATATACAGATGATATACAGATATATAGATATATAGATATATGCTCAGTCTACATAGTATTACCTGCATGTATATTTTCAGAGCTGACCTTTGGTATTGTATAACTATTTTTTCAAGTATTAGTGTACTATAGTTTCCTGTATTTTATGGGTAGTGTTGAAGCATCTTTTTCTTTCTATGTCCACTTTTCAATTCATGTTTAGGCAGTGATATTGGTAATAATTTATGGATGTATCCTCTGATGTTACAAGTAGACCTGGTCTTATAACAAACTCAATAAGAGTTTTGCTCTTACAATCTTCCCAACCTCCTTCCACTATATTTCCTGAGCCTTATGTTCAGGAGTTGTTTGGTAGATGCATTAATTGAGATTTGGGTCCAGAATTCTGAATGTAAATTATTGGTGGTCTTTGGTAATTGTCTCCTTTTGTTGCAAAGGTAGGTTTACTTGATGAAGGATTATACTTATCTCTGTATATAAGGATAAATATTTTGAGTGTAAATAAATATTTTGAGTGTAATTATTCTGTTTTTTTTTATTGGGGTTTATTGATTCTCCCACATCTATAACTTCATTAGTAGTCCTGGGCATTTCACTAAATTTTTAGGCATGCTTTTCTTCACTTCTAAAAACAGTTTTAAGTCCAATTGCAGAACTTCTGGTTGCCACCAAAGTACATGCACCCCTACTGAACTCATAGAGCTATTATTTCACATGTATTGTTATTGTGGTTCCTTGATGTCACACCTGAATTTGGTTATTGATTTCTTCCTCCTTTGAAAGGATGAATAGAAATTTCTAGTACCATGAAAGTTTGTTCTCAGAGAGGATGCTTTCAGGTAAAATTAAGCTTAGAGTACTCTAGGCCTTCTGTCTGCACTGTATAGTGTCTTCCTCAATAGCGACTTACCTGCCAACTCTGAAGAACACCAGGGTACTTGTAATAGGTTGAATAAGTTGTAATGTTTTCGTGGTGTTTTGGACAATCCTGACTAATAACTTCAAAGAGGGCTTCACATGACTGGTGATAGGCTTTAGTTAGGTGGTCTTAGGTTCATGGAGGTAGATGATGAAATTTCATTTAAGAGTTTTGTGTGTGTGTATGTGTGTGTTTGTCACACACACAATACATGTATGTAAGTACTTACATCCTTTACACCTACACACATACCCTCCCACTCACATGCAGACTTACATGTATTATATATTTAAATACAAAATATTTTAAAAATCATTACATTATAATTACTACCTGTAAAACTGATTAACACTCACCTTTTCTTCTTTCATCATACTCTTCAGAGCTAATATTTCTTGATCAATTTCCTGTAACATCAAGTTTATGGGAAAAGCTAGATGATTTCTGGACATTGTTGTGGCTGTGGTCTAGGAAACTCCACATGGTCTTGTGTGCATGGTTGGATTTTTACAGATTGTATTGGGCTGGTTTCAGAGAAAGAAGAAACCATCTTACATTATCTTACTTAACCTTGTAAAGAAATATGAATTCATGAAACTATTTATGTCTGAGAGGAGATGCTAGATTTCATAACTGAAATGTCAAGCTAAGAACACATTCTTTTGTTAGGAGCCACGTTCGCCATTGCAACATGGCGCCGGTTTCCTGCTTCCTGGTTCTTCTTGCGAGCCTTGCTTGAATGTGCACCTGCGCAAGGCGCGAAAAACAGTATGCTAATTTGGCGATATCATAAGAGCCAATGAGTGTGTGGCACGTCTCCTAGGGCTCTATATAAGCCACAGGTTTTTGGGGCTTGGCGTCCCTCACCTCACTGCCATCTAAAAGAGCTGTAACAATAAACTGCTGTCAGAAGAATCCTGAGTGTGGCGTTCTCCTTATCGGCGAGGCGGCGCCCCGCAACTGGTGCCAGAAAACCCGGGAACGAAGCCGAACGTCTCGGTGTTTTATCCAGTTTCGAGTGACCCTGTTGGCTCAACAGAGGATTCAGAACTCATGGCGCAAGAAGTCTATACGCTTTTCTGCAAGGTATGGTGGATCCTGTCTATTTTGCTATTGGTATCCCCATTTGGGCCATGGTAGTTCTTGTGCTCTGCTTCTGTTTTAACTGCCATACACAAGGAAAGGAGTATACTTGCCCTCTGTGTATTCAGGAGCTGTAAGTCACAGGTAGATAACTGTGCAAGTTCGTTCCCTCTAAGCAGTATGGGTAACCACCAAATGAAGCCGCTTCTCTCAGCGATGCAGGCGTTGCTGCGCGAGCGCGGTTTAAAGGTTCCTGAGAAAGTGTTGTGTAATTTTCTGCGAGATGTGGATTGGACAGCTCCCTGGTTTGTTTCCACGGGGTCCTTCTCAAAGGGCTCCTGGGACAAGCTCGGCGGCGACTTGATTAATGAAAAGGAGAAGGGAAAGTTAAGACCAGGCACATGGCCACTGTACAAAATGGTTAGAGCCTGTATAGAGGATGCAAAATGCCAAGATAAGGTAAGAGAGGGACAAAGAGCTTTACCAGAACACCAGGATAGCCTATCAGAAGCAGAAAATGAAAAGAGCGCTAAGAATAGAATGAAGAAAAAGGAAAAGAAAAAGGAGGAAATTAAAAAAGAAGTAGCTACAAAAAAGGAACATAAAAAACAGGAAGAGCCTAAGAGAAAACTATATCCTGTGTTAACTGAGTTTCAGAATTTAAGAATTAATGACTCCGCCTCTGAGGAGACGTCCTCGGGGGACGAAGAAGATACAGAGGATACCGACACCTCATCCTCTGATAGTGTGTTAGATCTTGAGGAACAGGCAGAGTTAGATAAAGAAGCAGCTAGTTATGAGTCTGAAAGATACGGGCTGGATTCGCCTTATGCACCAGGGTATGCCCCATCTGCCCCACCATTGGAGGAAGTAGTTAGAGTTAAAAAGAAAAAACCAAAAGAGGGACAGGAAAGACTGCCGGCCAATTCTCTTATTACAGCTAAGGAAAGAAAAAAGATAAGAGTAGCCTTTCCCGTATGGGAAGATGGTAACCAAACCAGACAACATTCACAGCTAGATTTAAAACAATTAAAAGCGCTAGCCGAATCAGTACAGACTTATGGAATCAATGCCTCTTTTACTCAGGCATTAATAGAAAGACTTGTGGTCAGTGCCATGACACCAGATGACTGGTATAATACTGTTAAGGCTTGCCTGACTATGGGACAGTATCTAGATTGGAAATCTATTTTCCAAGAGCATTGTGCTTCACAGGCAAGACAAAATTTAGCTCAGGGGCATCCACAATGGAACTTTGACATGCTTACAGGGCAGGGACAATGGGCTATCAATCAAACAGCCTACCCTGTAGAAGTATATGAGCAAATTAATAAGGCAGCTGTAAAAGCATGGAAAAGTCTTCCTAACAAAGGACAGGTTTCAGGAAACTTGACAAGAATTATTCAAGGAAACAATGAGCCGTTCTCAGACTATGTGGCAAGGATGATGGAGGCGGCAGGAAGGATTTTTGGAGATCCTGAGACGGCCATGCCTCTCATAGAACAACTAATTTTTGAACAGTGTACTAGAGAATGCAGAGATGCTATTACACCTTGGAAAGGAAAAGGACTAAATGCATGGATGAAGGCTTGTAGAGAAATAGGAGGACCTCTATCTAATGCCGGATTGGCAGCTGCTGTTTTAGCGGCTCAGAGGGCCTCTAATATTAAATGTTTCAGGTGTGGAAAACTGGGACACATACAAAGACAATGTAGAGCACCTGGCACTACTAATAACAATCATCCAAAGGTGCCTGGAATGTGTCCTAGGTGTAATAAAGGAAAACATTGGGCAAATGAGTGTAGGTCAGTTAAAGACGACAGAGGACGTGTAATTTCTCCTCTGCCAAAAAACGGGCAACGGGGTCCACATCCCCAGGGCCCACAAATGTATGGGGCAATAGAGAGGTTACAGAACAATCCTCAACAACATCAAAGAATAAGACAATCAGGAGAGCCACGTCAGGCTCAGCAGGACTGGATCTCTGTGCAACCGCCAGAGCAGTACTAACACCTACCATGGGGTGTCAGCCTATACCTTCTGATTTCTCAGGACCCTTACCTGAGAATACAGTAGGACTAGTGCTAGGAAGATTGTCTACGACTCTAAGAGGATTAATTGTTCACCCCGGAGTCATAGATCAAGATTATGAGGGACAAATAAAAATCATGTGCTCATCACCAAGGGGGATTAGCTCTATAGCTCCTGGTGATAGAATTGCACAGCTATTAGTCCTCCCTAGTTTACATTCATTCTTTCCTAGTAAAGGTTTAACTAGGGGCATGAAGGGATTTGGCTCCTCTGGAGGACAGAATGTATTTATTTCATTAGATTTAGATAAACGCCCCTCCTTAGAGTTGAAAATTCAAGGAAGGCTTTTCACAGGCCTCCTAGACACAGGAGCAGATACTACCATTATCTCTACCAATTGGTGGCTAAAGAACTGGCCTGTTAATAGCTCTTCACAAACCTTACAAGGTCTTGGATATGAGTCTGCTCCTGATGTTAGTGCAAGAGTATTGCACTGGGAAGATTCCGAAGGCAGACGAGGGACAGTTGTTCCTTATGTCTTGCCACTTCCAGTTAATTTATGGGGAAGAGATATCCTTAAACAATTGGAATTTAGGCTCACTAATGATTATTCTACACAGAGTCAAAAAATGATGAAAGAAATGGGGTGTGTCCCTAAAAAAGGATTGGGGAAGGCCTTACAAGGCAGGATCAGCCCTGTTTCTATTACAGAAAAACAAGACAGGAAAGGGCTGGGTTTTTCCTAGGGGCCATTGAGGGTGGATTGCCTATACCTTGGTTGTCAGAGGAACCTGTATGGGTTCCTCAATGGCCGTTAACCTCTGAAAAACTAGCAGCTGCAAAAGCTCTAGTTAAAGAGCAACTAAAACTAGGACATCTGGAGAGTTCTCAGTCACCATGGAATACGCCTATATTTGTGATTAAGAAAAAATCAGGTAAATGGAGGTTATTACATGATCTTAGAGCTATTAATAATCAGATGCAATTATTAGGATCAATTCAAAAGGGTCTGCCACTGCTGACAGCCTTGCCTAGACATTGGGAGATTATAATAGTAGATATTAAAGATTGTTTTTTCTCTATACCTTTACATCCCAAGGACAAAATTAGGTTTGCTTTCACTCTCCCAAGTATTAATCATGAGGAACCAGACCACTGATATCAATGGAGGGTCCTGCCACAAGGCATGGCCAATAGTCCCACTATGTGTCAAATATATGTCTCTTCTGCTATTGAACCAGTTAGAAAACAGTTTCCTAAGGTTAGAATTTGTCATTTTATGGATGATATACTCTTGTGTACCAATAACAAAGAAGTTTTACACCAAGCATTCTCTCTGTTAGTTTCTACCTTAAAACAGAAAGGACTATCTATAGCGCCTGAAAAGGTTCAGGAAGGAGAGATAGGAAAATTCTTGGGAGCGATAGTTACTCCTGAGTATATTAAACCACAGAAGGTTACTATTAGAAGAGATAAATTAAAAACATTAAATGATTTTCAAAAGTTACTAGGGGATATCAATTGGATTCGTCCCTATTTGAAATTAACTACAACTGAACTTCAACCCTTATTTAAAATACTTGAGGGAGATTCTAACATTACTTCATTGAGAACTTTGACCCCTGAATCGTCTAAAGTATTGGATAAAATAGAGATGGCCATACAACATGCTCAACTAGATAGACTTAACCCCGAATTATCTTTCCAGTTATGTATTCTTCCCTCTCCTCAACAACCAACTGCAGTACTGTGGAAAGAGGGACCCTTGCTATGGATTTACCCACATAGCTCTCCTGGAAAGACTTTAGGCTATTATCCTGCCTTAGTTGCAGAATTGGCTTTAAAGGGACTTCAACTGTCCGTGATGCATTTTGGACAATATCCTAATACAATTGTATGTCCTTATACTATGTATCAAATTCAAGTTTTATGTGCATCTCAAGATGCTTGGGCAATTTTAAAATGCTCATTCCCTGGAAATATTGATAATCATTATCCTAAACATCCCTTGTTACAATTTACTCTTTCTAACTCATTTATATTTCCCAAAGTTACTAAGACACATCCTATTAATCAAGCATTGGATATTTATACCGATGGTTCTAAGACAGGCATTGGTTGTTATGTGGTTAATAATGTCCCTACTCGAATTCAGTTTGATTATACATCTCCCCAATTAGTAGAATGTGCTATTGTAGCGATAGTGTTGCAAAGATTTTCAGAGCCTATAAACATAATTTCAGATTCGCATTATGTTGTAGGAGCTGTTAAACAATTAGAAGTGGCTGATTTTATCCACCCTAAAAGCATGGTTGCTGAGATATTTAAAGATATTCAACACCATATTCGCAATAGGTGTCACCCATTTTTTATTCAACACATGAGAGCACATTCATTGCTTCCTGGACCTATGTCTCAGGCTAATGCTATTGCTGATAAAGCCACTAAAAACCTATTTTGGGCAAGCTCGCCATTAGAAGGCGCAGTTGAATTCCATAAACTCTATCATGTACCAGCTAATACCCTAAGATTAAAGTTTCATTTAACTAGTGCAGAAGCACGAGATATTGTTCTGAAATGTACCTCCTGTGCAGAATTCAGACCCTCTCCATCTATAGGAGTTAATCCCAGAGGTCTACAACCCCTTCATATCTGGCAAATGGATGTTACACATTGCAATGCCTTTGGAAAACAAAAATTTATTCATGTATCTGTGGATACATGCTCTGGCATCATTCATGCCACCCCCCTTGCGGGAGAGAAGGTGTCACATGTTATTACTCACTGTCTTGAAGCCTGGGCTGCTTGGGGCAAGCCCCTTCAGCTGAAGACTGATAATGCACCAGCCTATACGTCTAAAACTTTTCAACAGTTTTGTCTGAGGCTTGGTGTCCGTCATATAACTGGCTTGCCATATAATCCTCAGGCACAAGGGATTGTGGAACGTGCCAATGGCACATTGAAAACTTATTTACAAAAACAAAAGGAAGGAATAGGCCCCAACATGGGACCTAAGACATCTATCTCCCTAGCCCTATTTACCTTAAATTTTTTAAATCTGGATTCTGATGGACAATCTGCTGCTGACAGACATGTGGATCCAAGTCCTCAAAAAGAATATGTTAAATGGAAAGATGTCTTAACTAACCAATGGAAGGGCCCGGATCCAGTTTTAGTGAGATCCAGGGGAGCTGTTTGTGTTTTTCCACAGGATCAAGAAAATCCAATCTGGATACCAAGCAGACTGACCAGAACTGTGAAAGAGGACTCACCGACCCCTGAAGAAAATGCTAAAGATCCTGCTGATGATCTGCCTGCTTGAGAGAGCGATAAGTATACCATTGTGGGCTGTGGTAAGATCATGGCCAGTTCCCATCCCAGTACATTCCCACTCTAAAGTACTGCCAATGTTTACATCATCAAGCTGTCAGCTGGAGGCACCATGTGCCATACCTTTAAACAAAGAGACTGTCAAGTATAATGCATCAAAATTTAGATTAAATGATACCTTGTGTTTCACCATAACAAACAGGGCAGAGACCCCATGAATTGTACTTCGCAATGCTACATTGGGACACTGGATTGATCCACTTGGAGATTCCCAAATAGGCACTGGTGTCCTGCTCGAGGTACTCAATAACATAGTGGCAGGACAATCTGAGGCCAGTGGAAATACATCTAACAAAAAACAGTCCCCTGTGAATATCACTACATTATTGCTGAAAAGTAAGGTAACCATACTTGAACGATCATATTGGCAAACCAATAATGCCACTAATGTCAGAGTGTGGCCATGGTGCCCTCCAGATCAGTCATTTCCACCAGTGTTTACGCACTGCCAATCTAAAAGGATGCCTAAGGTAGAAGTATCTCAAGGGTTCACCTTATCGACGCCTCTAAAAAGAATGACTATGACAGGAAATAAAACAGGGAATGTAAACGAATGGCCATTTTATCAATGGGTGTTGACAAATTTAGCGGGGGCTGCTACCAGTTTATCAGCCTTTGCAACTCTAGGTGAGTCACAACATGACATTTGGAATGTATCAGCAACCAGAACTAATACTACACCAGTGATATTGAATGATATTAAATATAATAACTTGTTGGCAAATTATTCAGCCAAAAGGGCAGCAGTTTGTGTTTCGGCTCCCTTCTTTTTTATTTTAGCAGAATTTAAAAATAAAAGCTGCATATTAGATTGTGCGAATGTCACCTGCCAGTTGACAGAATGCTGGAATGGGTCCGCATCTTTAGCACTGCTGGTGCGGGTTCCGACCTTTGTCCCTATACTGGTGGATGCCGATCCCGATAAATTTCCAATAATCTCCTTAATTAGAGAAAAGAGAGATTTTGGCATCACGGCGGCCATTGTGACGGCCGTTGCAATGTCAGCTGCTGCAGCGGTGACTGCGGGTATTGCCCTAGCCAATCAAGTTCAAGCAGCAGAAACAATAAATAATATAGTGAATGCCTCAGCAGATGCTATGGTAAAACAGCATAAAATGAATAGCCATTTGATTTCTGGGATACTGCTTGCTAATCAGCGAATAGATCTATTACAAAGCAAAATGGAAGAAATTGCTGATATTCTTCAAGTAAGCTGTGTAAGTCATACTAAACACATGTGTATCACACCCTTGAAATATAACAATGAGTCTTTTACAGAAAGTACTAAATTATCTAATTTTTTACAAGGAAATTGGTCACAACAGGCTGAGGAGCTACAAGAAGAACTCCTGCTCACGATTGCTGTTTTGAATGGGACCAGAATAAACCCGATTGATGTTGAAGACTTCACTTCCTGGCTCACATCCGCCTTCTCTTTTTTTAAGGTGTGGGTGGGGGTGGGAATGTTTGGCTGTATGATCTTTGGGGGAGTGCTGATCACACTCTGGTTGCTCTGCAAATTTAAAAAACAACATCGTAGAGATAAAGTACTTATCACTCAAGCACTGGTTGCCTTAGAGCAGGGAACATCCCCTTAAGCTTGGTTGAATATGCTTAAACAATGAGACACTATCATTCAATGGGATACCCTGAGGGCTCGTGTTCCCATTGCACCAGGAATCCTGAGTGGTAGTCCTCCACACTTCCCAGGGCTTGGGTTCCCATTGCACGGGAGATAAGTGTGGAGGGTCTCACAACTGTTTAACTGCCTTGAACGCCTTACTGGTAGAACGGTGGGCTTGATCAGCGAAATAACAGTTGGAAAATTGTTGCAGCAATTTAATAAAAAAGGGGCAGATGTTAGGAGACTCGTTCGCCATTGCAAGATGGCGCTGGTTTCCTGCTTCCTGGTTCTTCTTGCGAGCCTTGCTTGAATGTGCGCCTGCGCAAGGCACGAAAACCAGTCTGCTAATTTGGCGATATCATAAGAGCCAATGAGTGTGTGGCACGTCTCCTAAAGCTCTATATAAGCCACAGGTTTTTGGGGCTTGGCGTCCCTCACCTCACTGCCATCTAAAAGAGCTGTAACAATAAACTGCTGTCAGAAGAATCCTGAGTGTGGCGTTCTCCTTATCGGCGAGGAGGCGCCCCACATTCTTTTCATTAAACCATACCTTGCCCTTCAAATAAAAAGCCTATGAGCTATGGAAAGTATTTAAACCAACAATTAAGAGTCCTGAGTATATTTTGTTGTGAATATGGAAAGCAGGAGGAAAAACATCTTAAATCATCTCATAACTGAGATGTTATTGGACATGCATATCCTATGATAGAAAACATTTAACCAAGACTATGTGGAAGCCACTATGGCGACTTTAATATCTAAGATATCTTCTTCACAAGTGATTTCACTAAATATTCCTCTCTCTTCCACTTCTCGGAGTTGTGAGCATCAGATGAGATTCTATATTTAATGCACTTGCAAAATGCTAAAGGAATGTTACGTGTTTTATAGATAAAATGTTTGGAGTCCCACTTACAGCCTATAGTTCATGTATGATAATGGCTCCTTCAAATTTATTATCTCAGCTACAAATGTTCCTTGTTTAAATATTTAAAATGTAGGAATAGTCTCTACTCCCCAAAACATATATAGATTATCTTGATTTAAGGTTATATTGAGATTTAGAGAACATTTTATAATGGTTTACATGTAGTAGAAGAACTTTTTTCCTACCAATTTTAAAACAAGACAATAGTGACATAGATAGAAACAGTGAGCACCAGCGACTCTAGCTTCTCTTGGTCCTAGTACAGCACAAGAAGATGGGACACATCGGAAACGTGACCATTGACTATGTGAGAAGAAGGAGGGACTGAGGTAGCAAATTTAAAATTTGTAACAAAGAGGTCTCTAGTTTCTTTTGTTTTTCAATTAAAACAAAGGAGGAAGGAGAGGAATGGAGAGGGAAAGAAAGAGGAAAGGAGGGAGGGAGATAAAGGGAGGGGAACAGAGATAGGAGAGAGAGGGAGAGGGAGGGGGAGGTTGAGAGGGAGAGGGAGAGGGAGAAGAAGAGAGGGAGAGAGGGAAAAAGGGAGAGATGGAGAGAGGCAGAGAGGGAGAAAGAGAGAGAGATTTTGCCATTAGAAAGTGGTAAGGTCAGGACAAAGGCTCAGTAATGATCTCACAGAGAGTGGATAGTGATTAGGCACTGAATGAAAACAATCAAGAAGTCCAGACAAGCATATTCAGATTCCCATGGCAGAAGAATGAACTGAAGCAAACTGACTGACTGTATGCAGAGGTCAAAACAAAGAGACAAAATATATGTGAATTTTTACCTTGAGCTCCTGCACAAATGGTGCTGCATTTTACCAGCACCTAGGTGAAGCCTAATTAAAGGAGTAAAGAACAATTATTTGTTTGATATTGTTAAATTCTGAAGCATATTTTCTGAACAATTTGTGGGACCTAGCAGTAGTAAATTTAAAACGCTGTACTATGTGCAGTGTTTCCTTAGCTTGGCTCTCTGAATAAAAGTAAAAAGCTGCTAACCACTGAGGACAGCAAGGGTCACACTTGTGAATACAGTCCTCAGGAGTGAGACATCACTGACACTAAATCCAAGATGTTGGAAGAGCTTGACGTGGGTTTAGAAGAAAGTCTGCTTCGTGTCCAATGAATCCATAGATGGAAACACTTCTGACATTTTTGTCTCCAGTACAGTAACTTTCCATGAGAACCTACTTTTCCTTCATGCCAGAGAGAAGACTCTGGAGCCAAATGTGAAGCCTTTTTTTTATGAAAAACAGATCAGGAGGCTCTTGGCCAATGAAAAGCTCTCCAGTCTGAAGAACTGATGGCCACAGGGTCATAGTGACCATGCTAGTATAATGTCAGATCGAGAAGCAGTTTCCTATGAAACCCAAGCAAAGTTCTCCGTTTGCAACAGTATCTATCCTTGAAGTTAACAAGCTGTATGATATACAAGCCAGGATGCCAGGTTGTCCTAGTCTGGAACAGATTCACTATAGGTTTAGTTTTATCCAGTGTTGGATCAGTGTTACAAGAGACATAAAATTCATTCTACACATCTTTATCATCTCATTTCATCTCATCAAGATATGAGATATAAATCAAGATATGAGTTTAAATGGAGAATCATGAAATTTTAAAGAGCAGTAGATCAGACTTGCATATCCTGCAGTTCATTTAGAATGTGTTGAGTTTCATGTTCATAGACTGTCTAAAGTCCTCTGAGTAACAGATTGGAAAATAGGTAGAAGCCATAAAACAGAACAGATTACCGTCTTCTATCCAACTTATCCAACTTTCAAATAACTAAGTTTGATGTAGTATTTAAACTGAAAGGAAGCATAAAATTATATATATATATATATACATATATATATATGTATATATATATATATAATTTTATATGTAAGGAGGTAAATAAGCAGGTGAGTAATATTTTACTAATATTTTAGTAAATATTACTAAAAATATTACTCATATTTTCCTTACTAATCTATTCTGTATGCTGTGTGAGTAACACTTTTAAGGGTTATGACCAAACTTTGAAAGGAAACAAATTAAGAGAGGACAGGATTATTGTGACTCACAGTTTGTGAAAATACAGTTCATTTTAACAGGGATGGCATGGCAAAAGAACTGGACACATATGGTAGGCACACTGCATCTCCAATCAGGAAGCAGAAAAGGCAAACGGTGATACTGAGTTCAACTTCTCCTTTAGTTTCCTTCCTTCCTTCCTTCCTTCCTTCCTTCCTTCCTTCCTTCCTTTCTCTCTTTCTTTGTTCTACCTAACTTGTCTATGTGTATATATTGGTTGTGTTGATTCATGTTCTGTTGCTAATGTGTGTCTGAGGGCATGTACACATATGTCTTGGAGTCTATGCATTAGACAAAGTTAATTTTCAGTACGTGTCCACTTTAGTTTTTAAGAAATGATATTTCACTGAGACCAAGGACTCAGTTTGACTGGGCAGGCTCTATACTGAGCCTCAGTGTGCCCTTCATCTGTGCCATAAGACTACTGGGATTACAAATGTGTTGCCCATCACTAACTTTTCTGGACATCCTGTGGATTGAACTCTAAAGGTATGACTATGGATATGGCCAAGGACATATCCTTTTTATTTAATGGCTTGAATTTTTATGAAGATTGTGCATCAATGCTCTTTAGTTTCTCTCCTCTAGAAAATACTCAAGAGACATAAAACTGTGTTGATCATTTTTTAAATACATGTTTAACAACTAGCACAATGTAAGAGGTGTAAGTTGTAAGTTACCTTTGTGGTAGCTGTGGTAAGTGATGATAGGATTAAAAGAAAGGTCACCACCTTACCTACATAAAATTAAGCACCCAAAATTTGTGTGTGTGTGTGTGTTTACAAGATTCTAAAAGTTATGTTTAATTACCTGTTTTATATATTACAATGCATATTTATGTTTTTATTTTAACTGTATCTTGTCCTTTGATGTCTTTTTAACCAAGTCATTGTAAGACAGTCAAACTAATGAAGACAACTACTAACCATAACATTCATATTCTAGTATAAAGTAGTTTAAGAAGAAATACTTTGTATTTGTTGACACTTTTTCTAAATAGGCACTCATATAAATTTGTATTTGTACAGCAACTATTTAAAACATCCTTTTCTAATTTCAGATATAATTTTACTTTGATTGAAGTGGAGAAAAATCTGTATGAAGTAGGTAGGCACACAAGATATGCATCTGTGTTTTAACTATTATGTTTTATACTATTAATGTTCCTACAGATATTAATTTTGGTGTGTGTTTAGAAAGGTTAATTTTGTGTTCAACTAGCCATATCCTTTTCATAGGTAATGAAACATATGTGTAAGCTCTCTAACTCAGGGGTTGTGGTCTGTTACCAATGGAATGGGAATTAAAATTATCATCAGCTGAGACTGTATGTACTGAGTTTGATTAGAACCATGCTCAAATCAACTCATGCAATCAGGCAGAAGGACGAACAGTAATTAAAGTATAATTGCTTCACAAAACCTTCTACTAGATTCTGACTTTCATTTTCTGGAAATGGTGCAATTTTTCTTAATCTGAATTATAAGAATCTGTGTTATTTAATAATTTTAATACTAAAAGTTCATTAATCAGGTCTATTTGCATCTAGGTAATATACAGATAAAAATGATTAAAGGAAAAATAAGTAGGAAATGTTGTATTCAGCAGATTTCATGGCGCTCTTGCTATCTTGGAAATAATAGTCATGAGATGAGTCATACATGAGATATCTAACATCTGTACCATGGTATCAGAAGTTTCTAGTTTCATGTGTGTGTGTGTGTGTGTGTGTGTTTTGTTAACAGATATTTTAAAATATAATTTTAATATAGAGATAGGATTCTCATCCATAAATAGCATAATTTGCTAAAAAAGTAAATTAATATTAAATATTCTATCTGCAATAATAACAGGGCTTAACTTTATCTTATAATGTATACTTTTGGAAATTGTTCCTTTGTCAATGTTAATAAACTGTCTTGCAATGGCACAGACAATGCCTCAATAATTAATATGCCTGTGTTTAAGCTTAATAGTCCATAAATGTAAAAAACTCAATGAAGAAAAATAATAATTCTTATCCAAAATATAAACAAATACACATGAATTTGAATTAAGGTTTAAATTTCAGAAAATCCCCATACACATAGTTCTAGTTTGACATTACTTTTTTTGTAAGTAAAGAATATCTACTGCATTTTGTGGAGGAGCACCAATATTATGTCAAAAATTTTGGCATAGTTATAAGCATACAATCTGTATAGAGTTGGCGTGAAAGAAATATTGGGTTTGGAAAGTCTTTGACTGGGCATTAAAAATCTTTGGAAACAACAGCCTTCTGTCCTTGCCCACATTTATTGACAGAAAATACTACTCCAAGACTCTAATTTTCATTTTATAAAGAATCATTTTTCCTCTAAAACCAAATATTTCATTCTATTCTAGGAAATTTTATATGAGCCAGACTTAATTTTCCAAAACATTCCTTACAGTGGCCCATACCTTGGATACAAATGTGAACTAATTTCTATTCAATTATTTGAACAGGTTCAAATGATATTAGATTGACAGTTCTTATTGTTATGACTTTACAGTGCCCAGTGACTTCTCTTTGTTTCATAACTTGCCTCACAACATACTCTTTATTCATATTGATGGATGTGCACAATACCATTAGTATTGAATTTGTGCTGTTTTCACTCACGTTTTCCTGTAAATTTTGATTTACAAATAAATCCACATATTTAAAGTATATAAGATGATGGTTTGCTGTGTATTATAAAATAATTAGCACCATAATATTAAATATATTAGCACATATTGATCTTTATGTGAAGAGACATGATAAGAACACTTGAGATCCAATGTAGCAAATTTCAAGTATGCAGTATACTATTGCTGAGTTACGACTCTATGCATTAAGATTTAGAGAAATTTTATCCCCTGAATAAAAATTTGTAGCCTTTGACTAATACATACCCTTTATCCTGTACTCCTAACTCTTATAATCACTAGTTACACCATATTTCTTTGAGAGTTTTAGTTTCAGTTATATACAGGTTTAGAACAAATTATATTAAGGCTTTTGGCATTTACTAGTATTATGTGCTTGGAATCAGAGTTCACCTAAATACATGCCTTAATATTTTTTAAAACTGTCAAAATAAGTAGATGTTTCCACCATTTTAATTATATTTTAACCCATTCTCCCACTATTGTTAAAACAGTGAAGCATCTATATAGTTGCACAAGCCAAAATATTATTCTTTTTAGAATTCTGTTTATTTTGTCCTGTGCTTTGTCTGTCAGTTATACCAACTATACTTCTGACAGAAGTACCTGAAATAGTTAGCTTTCTTATTTCTGAGTCTTTTCACCTTAATTTCAATGTCCTATTGACATTTCTATGAGATTGTTGCAAAGCCTTTGAGGTGGAACTTCAGCTATGATACTGCCATACTGTCCCTTGCCAAAGCAATCTCTGTATTTCTGTTTCTGTACATCTGTGTGTGTGTGTGCGTGTGTGTGTGTGTGTATCTGCATGTGTGTGTAGATGAGATACTTTATATTTCATTGTCAAGGTTAATTGTAAAATATACAAATCAGACACATCTTAACAGCTATGAGATTTGATTTCAGTTTCAGGTCACCAATGGACAAAATCACTGGTAAATCTAAGATTATCTCTCTGTTTAATATTTTGTGAAAATCTGTACTTCCTTCTCATACTGATTGTACTCATCAGAAAATAAAAACTGTACCATGAAAAATCATGACATTACACAGTCAACATTATGGCTAGTATTAGGACACAGAGGATATTTTTAGCAGAACTTATCTTTGAGCTTCATATATCTGGCTGTTTATGTCTCTTCCAAGATCTTAGAAATAACCTTCATTATACATGTGATGTTTCTCTTCATTTTAAATTGTCTTCATTATTCACTAGGATTCTATGATGCAAATAGTTGCTGTTGATGGTTGGTGTCCTATAAATCCTGTAGGCTTTCCTTTGTTTTTGATATTTTCCTTGTATTCATTATTTGGATGATTGACAGCCAACTACCAGTGAGCTCTGAGATGCGTTTGCCTAGTAAGTTAGTTACTGGTGACTTCCACTGATATTTTTAAGTTAATTTTGCCACTGAATTCATTAGTTACTTTTCGTTTGTTTGTTTGTTACTTATGTCAACCATCTCTTTTGTAAACTACTCCTTTTATCCTTGTATTTTTCCTAATTATGTTAAACTGTTTGTGTTCTCTTGTAGCACACAGAGTTTCTATCAAATAATTATGTTTAATACTCTGTCAGGCAGGTTGATTCTCTCTAAAGCTTGTTGAGTTTGAACATGGAGGTTTCTTGATATTTGAATACTTTGTAGAGTTTTGAGTTCTTTTCATCATCTGGTAAACATAGACCAGATTCGTTATATGATTCTGAATTACAAGATGGCAAAAGAGGAATGTGAAGTGATTTCAAACTTGGAAAGGCAGATGCCAATAATGTTAGCATGTGCATGGCCCTTGGTGACAGGAGCTAAAAGGTGCATAGTGATCTTTGGGAAACTTTTGAGTTCAGTGTCAATAGACAGTACTTTGTGACAATAAGAACTGTGACTTTAAGCATGTCTATACATATCCACAGAGTTCTGTTTCAAGATAAGTTCTTTGTATATGTATTATTGCAGAGGTCAAAGTCTGAGTGTACACATGTATTATTGTATTGCCCAGCTTCACATGTGCTATCAGTGGTTGGGACTTAAAAGCCAGGCATTTTCTTTCTTTCTTTCTTTTTTTTGTTATTGGGTTATTGTTGCATATATTTGGCTATGAGAAGAAACATGAGGACTGATGAATATTTGGTTTGGGGTCTTGTAGTGCACCTTATAATTTGAATAATATCTATGACTGAATGTGGAGATTATTTAAAGAAAGGTAAACTTAGTTATAATACTATTCACTAGTTCTTTTTTAATTTGCCATGTTCGATTTTCCCCTAACTCTATTCTGACAATTGTCTTTACCTCTAGCCATAGGAATCTAATACTATATTCTAGGTTCCATGTGCAACTCCATGAACAGAGAGAGAGAGAGAGAGAGAGAGAGAGAGAGAGAGAGAGAGAGAGAGA
>NW_021604592.1:6268541-6287313 GCF_004785775.1 Grammomys surdaster
AGAGAGAGAGAGAGAGAGAGAGAGAGAGAGAGAGAGAGAGAGAGAGAACTAAAAAGTAAATCTTTTTTTTAAAAACATTCTCAAGAAGGAAGGGGAGAAGTAACAACTGTCAGTTCACCTAAAAATGTTTTTCCTATTTTCACTTCCTCTTTTCAAACTTGCTTCTAGTCTATTTCCCATAATTTCAACAGCTGTCCAGTATTTTCTAAAATATCTGATTATGAGCTATGCCCAGCTTTCTCTATGTGATTTCGCTACTCTTACCTGGTAATGAATTTAGCAAATATTTCAAACTTTAATATATAAGAGACTTAAGTATTAGGGAAAAGATTAATAAATGATAGGCCTAAACACACACACACACACACACAACTTCACAGTTTCAATGAAAATCTGCACAAAAATCAGGAAAGAACAGTCTAATTTTATCAATTATTATAATTAAAAGTTTCTTTAACAAAACCTTACTTGGGTACAATATGAGACACTGTGACATGTAGTGACATAATGATTGATCAGATTGCTCAAATTCCCACCCATGAAAAGGAGAATTGAATAATCACAGAACTTTGACAATTTTCTAAGAAAATACAATTATTAGAAAGACATAACATATTCTGCTTTTTAACAATATGGAAATTTTGCATAAGTAAATGAAAATTCAAAGAATTGATCTAATAACACAGGCAAAGATGACATTCCATATTTCACATATGAAAAATTAAAATTCCATTGCCTTCATTTCTATAAAGCTGAGGGTTAAGTGAAGAAAATCAAATCAATTGAGCCATAGGTTTTCACTACAGAAATACTATGCATGTATGGAAAGAAATAAGATAGACATATTTTCCCCAATTCAAATATTACATAAGCTTTACATGTATCAAATCATCATAGTATCTCATTAATAGGTAAATTTTGTTTTCATGTATCATCTAAAACAGTGTAATTTAATAAGTAAACACATATAAGTTGAAATATAATTATAATAAAAATTATACAAAAAGATACATAATATAATATTATTTCCTTACATAGATGCATATGTATTTTTGCTTTTTCAATAGGAAAAAAAATGGACCATGAACTAGTATATAATAATATATATCATGAATGCTACTAGAGAAAAACCTAAGGAACATGAATTAAATGTCTTTTTCTTTACATTTTACTTTATGTATTACAAATTAAACAGATTTTAGCAGATTAAAGGTATTGAATCAATTTGTCCTAGTGTAGAATAACTAAGAAGGGGAAGGATAATAAACAGGAGAGGGAGATAAATGAACAGAAAAGGAAGTTGTAAGTTAGCAAGGCATGTAGATATCCCAATCATAGGTATAAGATCAACAAGAATGAGTCAAAAAAGGAAACAGGAAGGGACTGTCAGAGTCTGCAAGGAAAATGAGGGATAGGGTTTTCCATAAAAATTCAGAGAGAAAAGACAGTAAATACACTGGGATAGTCAAGTGGACTTGGCAATTAGGATTTCATGAGCTCAAAGTTGGAAATGTGTTGAGTAAAAAGGCAAAACAGACTCAAGATACCAGAGTTCATGCTTAATGAGTCTGTCCTAAGCTCATGCTAAGAATTGGAACTATTAAACTGGTTTTCACCCCATGTTCAATGTTAACTCCCTGTAAGGATAGTGCTGGAAAGCAGACAGGTTGCAAACAAACAGAATCCCAAATTATAGTTTAAATTAGTCTCTTTGCAGTAGGATTTGTTTTCTTTTTTATTTACCTTCTCAGTGTTCTGTTCTGAATCAAGAATCGCACACATAGGCTACATTAATTCTCTAACGTCCTCGCAGCGGAAATCCTTTCAGAACTTTTAAGTCATTTTCTTATGCACTGTGTGCTTTGCTCTGAGCCCATTGTTTGAAATGTCTGTAGCTCTTCAGGCCACAGAGGAACAAATATTTCAAAGTGGCCATGCTGGCTTACCCTGCAGAGAGGAAAGTTGACACGAGGAGTTCAAGTACTGTGAATTTAAACAGAAAAAAAAAATGTCTTTCTAAAGTCCCAGTTATGTTCAACTAGAATGTATCAACATCTCAAAAATGGCACTTCCCTGTTTTAAATTTACAATCATTCCTTTCCTGCTGTTCACCCAGGGGCTCAGCCACTACCACAGTCACATTGTTCTGCTCTATAGCAAGGAAAGTAATCATAGCGACTTCAAGGAAGCCTTTATTTCTACATCCAGATCTATTTCCAACCATGAGCAAGGCTGCTCATGAGCACAGAAAAAATGTGACAAATTGATAATGAATGAATAGACAGTATATAATATAGATATATTGGTAAACAATAGTACTACATGGTAAGATATGCAGATAAACATATAGGTTGAAGTTATATAATAGTAGGTTGTAAAGAGACGGTTCTTGATAGATCATATATGACCAATTAAAGATACAAAACCTGGCACTAGATAGACCAGAGACCTAGGGGCAAGCCAAATACTATTGTTCTGCTAACAGAAGGAAGCAATTGAATGACTCCTAGTGATATTTTGCTGTACTTACAGATTAGTGCCTTGCTCAGTGTCTTCAGAGAAGCTTCCTCCTGCAACAGATGGGAACAAATATGAAGTCCCACAGCCAGAGAATGG
The DNA here is from genome assembly GCF_004785775.1 of Grammomys surdaster. Lineage (NCBI taxonomy): Eukaryota > Metazoa > Chordata > Mammalia > Rodentia > Muridae > Grammomys > Grammomys surdaster. Next base: position 6,271,158 of record NW_021604592.1, read on the forward strand.
GAAAAGAGTGAAAGATCTTAGATCACTCAGTTTTAACTGGGATATCTCTTTCCAGTACCTCCCCCCCAGGCCTCTGGAAGGTACAAGGAAAAGGAGATTCTTTATCTAACAATGTGTTGTTCGCACTTGTTTTCTTTCTTCCTTCCTTCCTTCCTTCCTTTCTTTCTTTGTTTCTTTTTCTTTCTTTCTTTCTTTCTTTCTTTCTTTCTTTCTTTCTTTCTTTCTTTCTTTTTTTCTTTCTTTCTTTCATCCTCACCAACATAAAAAGAAATCTAGCTCTCATTTTAAAAGGAATAAAGGCTAGTTTATATTAGACCCATTTTGAGTAACCATAACCTGGGAACACAGAGTAGGTTACTCCAAGTTCCATGTTCCAACAAAAAACTAGTTTCATGAAATTTTAATTGTTTTATAGAATAAAGAGAGTCATAAAGCAAGGCAAGTTTAAAATACATCTGTTGATAAAGAAAGAGAGTTCCACCAAAGAGTGGGAATCTATTCTATAGAACTAGAATGCTATGTAAGAACATTCTTACCTATAGGATTGGCAGAAGCTAATATACTGTTATGTTAATATTTAAGAGGTTTTTAATCTATTATCACAAGGTATGAAGAGGGACAAGTAATGGCTGTTCTGTAAGGCTGAAACTCGATCAAGAAAAAATAATTAGTTTAGCCTCTGAACTTGCAAATTTCCAATATTTCAACAGTATTGGAATTGTAACTGGCCTACTTGTATGTGAAAACAGATTTCTTCCAAGACGTTTTCATTCACATTCAGACACAACTTATTTTCCGAAATTTTTATTATCACCATATTGGTTCTATGGTGGTTTGAATAAAACTGAATCCATAGACTCATATATTTCAATGTTTAGGGAGTGACATTCAGTGTGACATTGTTGGAGTACGATGGGCTACTTGTTGAAGGAAATTATGTCACTGGGAGTGGGCTGCTCAAGCCAGACCAGGTATCCTGCTCTCTTCCTGTTGCTTTCTAACATAGAAAACTTACTCCTTCTCCAGTACCATGTCTACCTGTCCACCACCATGATTACAATGGACTCTGAAGCTATAAGCCAGCTCCAGTGAAATGTTCTCCTTTATAAGGGTTGCTGGAATGATGACATTTCATCACAGCCATAGAACACTGACTGAGACAGGCCCTTTGTGTATATACTGTCATTTCCAATTTTGTGATTTATAGGATTACTGTGTATGTAAATGTGTGTCTCTGTGAGTCTATATGTGTTCTATATGCTTTTTGCCTTTAGTTATTTTTCTTCATTAGTTTTTTCTGTCCTATTCTCTTTTTTAGTTTATATCATAATAATTATTTATTAATATTGTTGTTTTTGATGATGATGATGTCCCTATTCTAATGAGAAATAAAAAGAAAGTGTGTGGATTTGGGTGGATGGGGAATTAAGGACAATCTGAAAGGATTTTGAGGAAGGGACTCTATCAGAATATATTTTATGAAAAATCCATTTTCAATACAAAACAAAACAAAAAGAAAAGAGAACATCTGATGAAGGAACCAAGGATTGTGGGAAAAAACACTCTTGAGGGCTGCAGCCCGCCTGCACAGCGTGGCCGCAGCAGAGTGTCGGAGCAGCAGCAGAAGTGGGCCCACGGACCTTGGTGGTGGCGCACCTGTCCCGGAGGCTTTTCCCCTCAGCGGAGGTTCCCACATACACGAGAAAGTCCCAGGCCCAGAAGACATATGGAGTCCAAGAGATGAAAGTTTTATTGTCCATGCTGTGTAAGTTGGATCTGAATGTGCGTAGCCAAATGCCAAGAGGAGCTCTCTTATATGGGGAGTGGGAAAGAGGAGGGGCTAGAGAGAGAATAACTTAATTAGCTATATCCCTCTGGCCTTAGATATCTCATTAATATGTAAATCTCGAGGCAGGGGCTTGTTAGTCACGCCCTCTAGTTGTGTCTTATGTGACTGACCGTACAGGTTAAATGGAGATGAGACCGTGTATCAGGGCCCTGGGTTCTGGGGGTGTGGCCAAACACCTGCAGTCTCGAGGTTCCAGGCCCGTGCCAACCCAAGATGTCTACAGCCCGACAAAGGATTATAGCATTAATTCACTTCACAGTTAATCTCTTTCTTAATTATTCAACCTGTCAGACATACCATTAAAATTGTGCCAAGCCAAAAATAAATAAATAAATAAATCATTAGGCATTTGAATTGTAAAGTCACTGTTGAGTAGGGTCATACTGGGAAAACCACTGACATTGGTCAAGGCTAACAGTGTATTGTCAATTACCCATAAACAATATCATTGAGTACTTTTATTTGTGTATTCACTATTCTTGAGACCAAAGTTGCAATATATAATAGGAGCAGGGAAAATAGCTAGTCTATCTTATTATTATATCTAAATTTTTCTAAAATTCCCTCTATTATATTTTATGCAATATTCTTGCTAATAATTTAGATTTATATCACTATATAGTCTAAGAGGAAGAGTCGCTTACAACACATCCTTGCCATGCAAAATACCTACCTGCTTTGGTTAATATTATACTGGCTTCCATAGTTTTAGACACATACACAGACACACACACACACACACACACACTTACACACACACGGAAAACAATGATCAATTTGCAGACTAGGCTTCTAATAGGTAATAAAATGCTTGTTCTTCTTTCTATGGTTAACTAGAAATTAAAGAAAACCCTATTACATTAGAATTTTTTTCTTTAGAATACATTATTTTCCTGGGAATTTTTCTATGTGCTTTACTCCACTTCATCCACAAAACTTCACCAAAATGGTAGATCTTTAAATAATTAGGCTCTATTTTACACACCCTCAAAAATACGCCTAAGGGCAATGCATTTAGAATTTTTACTACTTACCTGTTGCTATGCCTAATTAGCAAAATATCACCACTATAATGTTCATAAGATTATATGAAATATATTATACTAATTAAAAAGCCCTAACCATAAGAGTAAGACAAAAAATAAAATAATAATAATAAATAAATGGTACATATATGCAAGCTCTTTCTTATAGTCCTTACTTATGGAAATGGAAATGGCAGCACTTGGCAGGCAGGACTGTAGCCACACACCAGGTGCCAGAGTTATAAGGATCTCCCCCAGTAAAATACTGTTTCCAGTAGAGCAGCTGCAATTGTCTATGCCAACTCATTAAGTTTATAAAAATGTACTGTTAACTTTGAAAGTACATTGGACTTTTGCACAGGCCAAGCAGGTGCCATGAATGTGAATGTAAGAGGAGTCAGGATTCTTGCATATTTACTCCATCCCACAACTTCGCTGCTGGCTGAGCCCTTCTGATGAGTTTCTGAATGTCCCCTGCAATCTGACGAAATCCAAAATGTGATTAAAGCCTTTAAGAACTTAGTGATCCCAGGGAGGCTTTCCATACCCTGGGTATTCTTTGTGGAATCAAGGGTACATGTTTAGTGGTATTCTGCCTGTCCTGGGCTTAACCATTTACTATCATGTGTTTTTAAACTTGTGCATTTCTTTTTTTTTTTTGTATCCTTTTGTTTCTTTCTTGGAGCCAAGACTTCTCCTGTAGCTTAGACTTCCTAATAGTGATTCAATAGCCAAGGTGGCTTCAAACTCACAGTGATCCTCCTGCCTCACCTTCTTCAGTGTTGTTGTTAAAGTCGTTCACCACCACTGATTATGCCCTTCATAAGAGTTCATACATCTCCCTTGAAACCAGACTAAACTTAAATGCGATTAAAGTTAAGCTCTTAATGACTCCAGTGGGACTTCTTATCCCCTGGATATGCTGAATGGAATGAAGGCTGCATGTTTAGTGAGAAGCTGCTTGACCTGGGTTTAGCAGTGTAAAACTAGAAAACCTGCTCATGAAAGCAATGCATAGACTTTCATTGTAGAAGTCTAAAGCTTGTATCTGCCCTCACTAGTTATATCAGCTTGTACTTGGACCCAAAAAGTCCATTCACTTTTATGGGCATATTGGGATGCCAATGAAAATGTTGATCTCTCCCTGAAAGTGACTAAAGTTGGCCTGGATGGCACTTCAGTCACATTGCTGTAAGAGCAAGAGATCCAAATTTCTCTGGACATATATGGAAAAGAGTAGAGTGCTTTCTGCTATATGTCAGATGCTGGCTTACATATTCAACAATACAAAAATTACTAAAATGTATAAAACTTAACAAAATGATGTTTAAGTATTTTTATAAGCTGTCATACATTTATTTTTGTGGTCATGAATTCTATAATTTTCTTTCTTTTTATTTATTTATTTTTTTTTTTTTGGTGTTTCGAGACAGGGTTTCTCTGTGTAGCCCTGGCTGTCCTGGAACTCACTCTGTAGACCAGGCTGGCCTCGAACTCAGAAATCCAACTGCCTCTGCCTCACAAGTGCTGGGATTAAAGGTGTGCGCCACCACCATCTGGTGTATTCTATAATATCAATCACCTGCAGTTATGGACTTTTATATTGCTATATGTACATCTGCTTGCAGCTCTATGGCAACATCTATCCTAGCTAAAAAGTGCTAGATACTAGCACCACACACTGTAGAGGCTTATGCCATAGGAAAATACTGAGTCATTGGTTTCTATGTCTTAACATAAAATACTACTTATAATTATGGAAATAACAAATGGCATAAAATATGCCTGGTAGCTATGGTAAGTAATATAGTGTTGAACCACATGTGCATAGTAACTACTATCACAGTAATGTTTCTTTGAACTGAGATGCTATTAACGTGATACTACTTACAGAGATTCTGAATTCATGCTATGGTATCTTGTAGTAGCTTCAAGAGCAGAGAGTTAAAAGTATGAATAGACCAGTGGTGCTACAGACACACATATGCAGCAGTACAGAGCGAGCAATGATGGAAAATAATGAAAGCATGAGAGAAGCCACTGTCCTCCTCTCAGTTGAGTGTAATCTTAGATGCAGCGTGTGCTTGAAAATGGGGGAAATGGTTGACTCTGTTTGTTGTCACGGAGCAAAGCCTTATTTTAAGGAAGATGAATAATCAAGAATGTAGGGCATGTGGTGCAGAATATATGGGCACGTATCCAGAGAACATAACACATGGTTATCTCATGCATAAAAAAATGCAGACTAAGACCTTTTATATAATGTCATAGGGGAATTTTTCTGCTTGAAATGAGTGATTATCAACATTAGTCCCTACAATGTGAACTAAAATTGCACATTTTAAAAAGGTGTGAATATTAAGTTATGAAAAATTTATAAACTCTCAATATACATATGGCAATAGTATCTTTAAAGGATGCTATTACTGTTCCTCAGATCACCTCTGAGCCTCTGAATTCTGATCTCTTAGAAGAGTCTGTTTTCACCAAACAACTTGCATGTCAGTGGTAATGATTTTGTAGGACAGACAGGAATCTAGCCCTTGTTCCCTGTAGCACTAAAGCATTCCTCATTGTGAGGATTTGTATATTTGTCCCAGTAACCTCAACACACTTTCTGCTGCCTAATTCATCCTTATTAACTTATTAAGTTACTCTCATCTAAACATTTTGTTTTTAACTCTTTGGTAGACCTTTTTTGATCCATCAAATTAAAGTGACCCTTCCTTTTTATGCTCATGTAACAGTATGAATTGTGTCATTTACAAACAGAAATGTTTTTTTTTTTCACTTGTCCTATAGAGTCCACGAACACAGGATTTTCTCCTAAACATTGCATCAGGGCCCTGGATCTGACCCCATTTTGAACATAAATATATTTAGAAAAGTGAGTCACTCAGAATTGAAATACCAGTCTCGCTTAAGCCTTACATATTTGCATTTACTCTCTAATACAAATTTCCAAATTGCCATTAATACCCAATTCTGTGAATGGTGTCCTAGTCTACTCAGGTTTGAAGCCTTAGGATGGCCTTTCTTATGCCTAATGATTTTTTTCCTGACATCACACACTCTGCACAACATAGATGCCTTTTGGTAGCATTATTTATCATACTAAAATACATAATTCTATATTTTACTGGAAAAGTATTTAGAGAACATTAAAATTAATGATAGCACTTAAAACTAAAATACACTTATCTGATTGTCCTTTGTCATTAGTATGGTAATTTATTACACTCCAACCTACACTAACTTGTTTGTGAAAATTTCACTCATCACCCTTCTTCCTTGCAGATTTGTACTCTTTTGTAGTAAAGTTTTAGGATTTTCAATATTGTTAAGTTGACAAGAAGTGCCAAACTTTTACAATTCTTAAAAGTTAAATTCACTTTTTTCAAGAAAATAAGATTTCTCTCAGTGTCTTTACGCAGAATTCTTTATCTGAGAGTGTTTAGCATTACAAAAGACCCAGAAAAGTCATATAAAATGAGTTTTTCTAGGATCATTGAACTCCTGAGAGAATTAAAGGATGTGCTAAATCCATGTCTATCAAACAATATCCATATTACTTACATCTCATATGGAAAACTTTTCAAATTATCTCTGAGTAATTAAACAATTATAATGAATGAGAAAAAAGTAAAAGATTTGAAAATATAGTCATTTGTCAGGTAGGCAGTAATGTGAAGTGCTTCAAGGGACAACATTAGCTGATGTTGGACATAACAGCATATTTGACAAAAGAACAAACAAAGTGATGCCATTTTACATGATGAGACATAATATATTGCAAAAATATATGTACACTGATATTGCTATTTCAATTATAAGAATAGAGGACAATCAGAACTTTACCATTAAGACAAATATGCATATCATAGAAATGACTGTGATACCAAGGAGAGTTTACTTGCCATGTCATGAAATAAATTAGGTATATTTGATTTCAATGCTATGGTTTGATGAATGACAGCAATGATAATGGTATAATAATGGTGGGAGCATGTGAATTGAGATGAAATTTCTGAATTTAATTGTCTGAGTCAAAATGTATAACTCAAAAGAGAAAAAACATTTAGAGCATAAATGTATACAGTATGTGGCTGTCTTCTTTCTTCAAATAAGGTCAATTTGAACCAGCAGTATGTCTTCATAGCATTGACTTCTGTCATCTAGCAAAGAACATGCCACTAGGGTTCTAGGTCAATACACCCAATGTGTTGTATTTCAAAGTCTCCATTTAAAAAAAGCTGAAGATTTTTCATTTATTATATACTTTCAGGATGTGAATATCTATTTACAGCTGGCAGATCTTGGTTCTTATTAGTTATTTTGTTTCTAAAGAATAACAAAGTAGGCAGTAGAGATACTGAGCAATAAAAACCACTTGCTCTCCAAGCTTGGGACTTGAATTTGGTCATCTTCAATATGTAATAAAGTGGCACTTATCACATCACACTATTATGTAATAGCTGTTTTCACTTACCTATAATCCAAGCATTGGGGTAGAGACAAGAAGAAACCGAGAGCTCAGTAGACAGCCAGATTATACCCTTCTCTATAAACATTGTCTCAACACCTGATTTGCTCTAGGCTCTGTATGTTTGCTGAACAGGGTTACAGAGACTTGCCCACTCATAAATATGTCCTCATGTGCCATGGGTGCATACATGCTCACTACACACACAAACACAAAAATGAATGAAAAATGGATATTATCACAAATTTTTAGTAGTATATATGTATGAAATATGTAAGCTTATCTCTTGTACCTACAGAAGAATTTACTGTTGGCTATGTGCAGTAGACACTAAGGAAACATAGACATTTTGATTATGATACAAAATGTTCTCTCAATAGAGAGCAGAACTTTCACGTAAATGTTACCTATCAATACTGCTAATATTTTAATTTTTGTCAATGGTGAAAAACATAAGGTAGGCCAAAGCAATAATATTTTAGTTGGGGGGGTAACTGAGCTACCTATTCTTCTAAGTCTGTACTTTCTATTGTCTGAGGTCATGCATTAAAAGACAAATGGGTGAACAGACAAAATCAAAATTAATATTAGATTATTTTACTCATAACTGCATTTCCTGTTTTAAATTTTTATGTGAATTTAAGTTACTTACTGAGGAATGTTCTCTAAATGACAGAAACAAGTAAGGTGGGTCTTCTGTTTCTGGGCATGATGATATGGGTAGACCAGACTCATTAGATTAAAAGACTGAACAAAACTAACTCCACAGTGGCTTCCATACATTAGTCAACAGAGCAGATGAAGCAGAATCCCACAATCATAACAAATAGAATAAACCAAACTTACTGTTTCCTAGCCTAGACTATGTCCTGAAGGGTTTCTAACCAGACCAGGAGAGAGAGTAACAGAAAAGAGGGAACACAATAGAAGTCCTGACAGTTGAAACAAATTGAGATTATGGTAATGACTATTAGAATGCTCAGAGAGACTGTATAATGAGAAACAGTGTAGGTAGCTATGGATGCAGTGAGTGAATCCTCACAGCACCTCATGATTTCTAAGGACCAACCAGCAAAAGCTTCTGAGAAAATTGAGCTGCCTGGGAACTGAAAATGGTAAATAAGTGCACAGAACTAAAGCAGGCACTCAAAAAGGGCTTGAAAAAATATTTGTTGGAACCAGAATCACAGCAGAGTGGCAAAGACTAAGAGTGAGTCTTCCAACCAGACCCTGGCTTACAAAGGGTGATGAATTAGTGATGAATCACAAGAAAAAGTAAAGCCCACTAACAAATATCATACTACAACCAAATTACTTAGCTTCATCCAAAAACAAAGGGCAATGTTATTTATGCTACTAAAATATATTGAACTAAAAAATGTAAACTACAACATCTCACATGTAACTCGGGACATCTGACCACACTTAGGAGAACAATAAACAATAAAGATCGACTGAACAGTGATGTGCATGGTAAAGACACGAATTCAGTTAAATATGTGCTGCATATTACCAAGAAAAGAAGAATATGATCGAGATACAAATAAAGAAAGAAGAAAGAAAATAAATATAGCCAAAACCCAGGTATGGAAGAAAAGAGAATATTAAGGATACAAATTCTACTGAGTGCAAATCACAGCCAGAAAGCAACAGCAGGGAATAGGGAATTTGAAAGGGCTAAGTCTCATCATAAACTAACAAGAAACAGAAGGAGCAGAAAATAAGATTGAAGTGAAGGAAGGACTAATAGAGAGAAGATAATAGGAAGGTAGGGAAGGAGGAAAGTCACTGCACAAAAGATTGCCTCGCACATTGGAGATGTAGATACACAGTCACAGAATCAAAGTATAGATTCAAATACAATGGCAGACACAGAAGCAGGTACCTGAATCTTCAGTAGAATTCAGAAGTCAATCAGCTCTAAACTGTAATTGAAGAATTGCTGGAGGCTCAGAGTAGATAAGGCTGAGAGTTAAAGACTTTGGAATGTTTTCTGTCTTTTTTGTAGTTTACTTCCTGAAAGTCTGAGTGGTGATCACAGCAAAAAGAGGAGAATTTTTTTCTGCTCTCTATGGGAGGGGAAATGGCCAGTCGAACCATTTGAGCACCTGTTCTTAATCAGACATTCCTTGGAAGACACTACTGGTATTTTATCAAAACCTACCTCCCCTGGCTGAAGTTAAATGTATAAATGTGGTTCAGAAAACAGATGCACAGATCCACAGCCACACATTAGGTAGAGCTGGGGTGATCTTGTGGAAAGACTGAAGAGCCAGAGAAGTAAAGGCCAATGAAATAAACTAACGAGGGTATACATGGCATCACAGAAACTGATTCACAGTGGTACCTGCCTGGAGCCCACACGAACCAGGAACCGCAGAGCACCTGGGGACATGATTCTTTCAGTTTTCATTTGTGTCCCGGAGCTGACCCTGTGCCACAACTATCTGCACACCAATCCTGCCTGGAGAGAGTAGGTCTCCAAGAAGAGCTGACTTACCTAAGATCACAGAGAGAGTTGGTCTCCCAGGAGTGCTGACACACTTAATATCACAGCTAACAACACCCCAATCCTGCCTAGAAAGAGCTTGTCTCCCAGGAGTGCTCACATGTCTATAACAGGCTCACATGAGGGACAAGCTCCAGAGACAGCAAAACCAGCTAACATCAGAGATAACCACATGGTGAGAGGCAAGTGCAAGAATGTAAGCAACAGAAACTAAGGATACTTGGCGGCATCAGAACCCAGTTCTGCCACCACAGCAAGCCCTGGATACCACCAGTACACCTGAAAAGCACAGTTTCAATAAAAGACAAAAGTGGCATACATCCAAACACCGTACCTACTGCTTTTCTTCTCCTACTACATTATGCCTAGATTTACACACACACACACATACACATATACACACATGTGAATGCACAACAAATAAAATAAACAAACAAATGAAACCAATCATGAAGTATGGAGCTAGGGCCTTGGGGAAAGTGCCATTGTTTAAAGATTTAAAAACAGAATAAAGTATGATCACGGTACTGCTATGGGAGAAATAATTAAAATAACTATTTAACCACAACAAAGTGGATAACATGAAAGAACTGATTTGTCATTTAAGCAAAGAGAAAATAAACAGACCATGTCTAAAAGGGTCCAAATAATGACATTTAAAAAACAGCATAAAAGATTTGAAACAATAGATGACAAGCATTTGTAAGAATAAAAATGTTCTATAGAATATATCAGGCAAATATATAAACAGTTGGAGCTATAACAATGATGAGACTCCTGCACAGGCTACGTGAATAGATGAAAACCAGAAGACCAATGGACACGCGCCCACCTCGCCAGCAAGGAAAACACGCGGCAACACACTAGGATCCTTCTGCAGCAAACGTTTATTCCAAAACCAAAATGGAGGAAGAAGACCCCAGGCCCGGAAAAAGCACTGCTTATATACCCTTGGAGCGGTGTATACACCTCTGATTGGCTGCTCACTCGTTACCCGCCAAAACGCCCTGGGATGGGCTGTGACTTTGGCGCGCTTTTACCATGGCACATACGCGGTTTACTTGTTTACTTGGAGGAGCACTGGATGCCAGCACCATCTTGCAATGGCGGATTCTGCCAGCACAAGCTGCGGCTTCCTACAGACCAACAACAGCATTTGCTGGAGAGTATATAGAGCAGGATGAACTCACAGGCACAGCTAGCAGAAATGCAAAATGATACAGCCAAAGAAGCACTTTTGATGTTTCCTCATAAAATTAAACATACCATTACTACATGATACAGCAGACAATTTTCCTGACATTGACCAAAATAGGTTGGTAAATTTTACCTCCACCAAACCAACAACAGATATATAAACTGCAGAACATTTAAATAATCAATATTATAAAGTGCTAAAAGAAATGATCTATCAAGACAAGTAAAGTGTGGAGGAATCTCTCCTGCATACTGCTAAATAAGGAATAGCCTACCTGATTCCAAATGCATATATAAGTGACTCCTCTTATCCAAGTATCCAGATATTTGGCTTCCTTTGTCACTGGAGCAAACTTTAGTACAGGACTATGCACACAGGTCAAGAAATATATATCATTAATCTCTCAATGCTCAATAATGTGGTGTTACCTCTGAGAATAAGGACCTTGGAAGCTCAAATGGCTACAACATCTTTCCAGTCATGAGCATAGTTCTGTGTAGGGAATGAATGAAGCAAACTCACTTGAAAGCACAGTGAAAGGGAAGAGCAAAACAGTCACAATTTTAGCTAAGATTGCATATATATATATTGCATATATATATAATGTTTATTTTATTTTATTATGGTTTGACACTCTGGTTGAGTTGAATTTCTGACATTCAGAGCTTAGGAGCTTCTGATAAATTTAACTGTCCTATGTAATTTAATATATGTTCCTCCCTACAAATCAATGTTTTATTATTTTTGTAGAGTTCATTCCTTAAGAGATAAAATGTATTTATAAGATTCCTGGAAGAGGAATAGCTGACAATCTTCATAAAAATAACCAGAAAAGAATTATTAAAGGGAGTATTTATAGAAATAGAGCTCAGGTTAAATTGTAAAAGAAGGCTTGAAGAAACTACAAACAAGGGGCCATAGGAAGTAAGTCCTACTCTAAAACTCTCAGCAGAACACTGGAGGAAATCTTATAACTGGGGAAGAGATATGGACTTCTTAGAAGAGAGAAAGCAAGTATAACACAGGAGGCTATGAACCTTTCCTGTATATGATCAGAACCCTATTAAATTACCTTTTAACTGTTCCCTCAGACAGATAAATCATTAAATAACCCAATGTTTCCAAAAACAAGTGTGTACTTACCTGGAATAGCAAGTATGGCATAATTTGGCTCTAAATATTTAAAATCTAATTCCCATGCCATAGGTTTTCTATAAATTGATACAATGCATTAAGTGAATCTTTTATCACCCTTCCTTCCTCAATTTCATAAAGTTCTTCTTTGCAATTTGAGCATTAAATTTTTGAAGTTATTTTTTTATTTGGAATCCAATGTTAATATTTTATTGAAGTATTATTTTATAAATGTGACAGTCGACATTGACCAGAAAAACTTGAGAGCAAATAAAAACTGACTTAGTAAAGTAGCACTTAATATGTCTATGACCACACAGATTCTTGGGTGTTTTTATTTATTGCTGGTCTTTTCATTTTAAGAGATGGGATTTGTCTAAATCTCCACCAAGAGATGACTGAATAATGAAAATATAATCCACACATTATCTGTTTTTTTCAGCCAAAATAAAAATGCAATTATGAAATATGTAGAGAATTATGTAAGCTATTTTCTATCTCTTCAAGTTTATAACTATTAAAATTCACATCTTATATATTTTATTTAATTATATAAACTATGTTAACATACTTATTGTAAAGGCAAAAAATGATTACAAACCTAAAAATTTGAAAAATTTTACAGGAAAATCTAGCTTATCATTTTTCCATGAGCAAAGGAACTGTGACATTGGAGGGATTCAGCTGAGGCTGAAGGTTCCATGTCCTACAGTTTACCAACAACTTGAGCAGTCCTGTATGTAGAAATCAAGAAAAATTGTGTCTTTCACATGGCATGCATACTCTGCTTTTCTTAATTTAGTGTTAAGGAAAGGCTGAAATATTCCTTTTCTTCTCTTATATTACATGTGATAACCTTTATCTTGGAAAAAAAAGTGAATAAGATATGCATTATGGTTTTGTTGCTTGGTATTCATGTGGAAATTCCAATATTGGGAGTAGAAGGATGTTGCTAACTCTAAGAAAAGAGTTACAAAAGGGAAAAAGAAAGAATTCTGTACACAGTCTTTTCTATTGTAAAAGAGTAAATCAAGTCCAATAAAGTCCTTTGCAATTTTTAGGGGTCTCTCTTCAGACAGGGAAAAGAGGGATTTCTTCAGATTAGTGATGTCAATCTCTAGCTGTTTGATGTCATTGTCAATGGTCCATCGAAGGTCTGAGAAGTGTAAGTTCAGAGGCCAGCATCTGGATTAGAACTTCTAACAGCAGACATAACAGGTGATTCATTTTTAACGTGGAAAGGAAAAAGAAGGGAATTCTCATGGAGATTTCTCTTCCCTGGATGTCAATTGTTATTCATCTTATTTATAGTTGGGCCTGGCTTTGTGGGGGTATCTATTTATTTCATTAATCTTTTTTGCAGCCATTTAGCTGTGTCTTCTGTGGTATCAAACAAGCATATCAATCCTAGGCCCCATAAAAGAACTGGGTCCGGGGCATTCCCTTTAAGGGTAAGAGGGTCCGTCCACATAGCTGTGGCATATTTTTTTATTGGTCTCAGTGATGCCCACAGGCAGTCAGCTGCAGCTCTTGACTGTGTACAACCCTTAAAGAAGAATGTTTCTTTTACATAGACAAGACAGGGACAGTTAAAGAGAGCATGATAATGGTCAGAGAAGGCCCTGAGAAAAGACAGAAAGAGAAAGAGAAAGATGAGAACTGGTATAAGAATTGGTATAAGAATTCGTATAAGGGGTTTTCAACCTCTCCATGGTTGTTAACTTTACTTCCTCCCATCTTGTGACCATTAATTTGGTTATTTTTACTTATTTCTCTTTGTCCCTGGGCCTTGAATAGGCTGACTAACTTTGTGAAAAAATAGACAGATAATTTGGTAGCAAAACTTATTCAGGTACATTATCATAAGTTAGCTATGGAGGACCACGAGACTCAAGATGAGGTTGTTACTCTATCCAGGGTATTCTCAAAACCCATCTCCACTCAACCTAAACGAGGGGACTTCCACCCCTAGACCAAGCAGAGCAGGGCCACCCAGAGGCCCCTCTGACTGGCGATCTGAATTCTTGCTTAGGTTGTGAGGCTAAGCACTGCAAGGGATATAAATAAAAGTTAAAAATATCTCTCTGGGTTCCCTGAGGGACAAGCCTGACTGCATAAGGGTTGATTTCAAAAGTATCCCCTCTCCAGGACAAAGACATCGGGATGGGTATGGCCCTCATGCCTCACTGGACAACGACAGCCATCACAGGGTTCCCTTCAATTACTGGAGGTCAGGCCTCTATCCCCACCTTGGCAAGATTAGAATCACCACAGCCCTTCTATACTTAGAGAAGGGAGGAGATGTCAGGGGAAGCCCTGCTTATACACTGAAGGCCTAAAATCAGCCATAGGCCTAAAATCAGCAATAGGCCTGTCATACATGTATACTAACACCAAGTCTTGGGTCTCTGTGGAAAAACATTGAAACAGATGGCTATAAGCTATTGTAAACAGGCAGCTTCTGTGGAAACATACCAGCCTGAGTAGTCATAGACCTTGTAAATGGGTAGCCTTGGCGGATAGTACCAACTTAGGTAAAGACAAGTGAGTCATATGCAGAGTCATAGTGACCAGTCCGCTGAACCTTCATCCAGCCGATACCCTGTTCTGAAAGATATCTGTATTCACCCTGAACACCCACACTCCAGTGTCATCCCCTTCCCCATGTCCTGCCTTTTTGTGTTTATAACCCGTGTGAATAAGTAAAAATTATGACTTGATTTAAAAATAAATTTAAAGAATAAAAGAAGGCAAGGTCCTAAGACATTCCTTTAAACAACGCATTAAAAGGAAAAATAAATTCTGGGGAAAAATAGAATTCTGAAGATTTAAAGAAAACCAAGGAACTATGATTGCCTTATAGCATTTAAAATGTCTTGCCTAGTCATGAATAAACACATTATGTGTTTGGCTGAATGCAAAATGATATTATCTTAGGTAGGGAAATTTTTGTTTTAATCACAATTTCTTTCCTGGATAAGATATCACATAACTATTTATGTTCTGTGCATTGTGTTGACAGGTATTTATAGGATATCTTTTTCCTTTTCCTTTCTGACTTCCTATATCCTTTCATGTCAAATGTCCTACATACATGTAAACTTACAAACATTCATGTACATTGTAGACTCATATTCTGACATTTTAAACATTACTTCATAGATATTAATATTTCACTAATTTTCAAAGTCTGAAAGTTCTCACTATTATTTTAGAAAAATAATCTAGAAGGTTGAGAACTGCCAATGAAACATTATAGGAGAAGTCTATTATTATGTTTTCAGGATAAACACTCATGGCTATGTTAATCTGATGCTAAATTATATGCAATTTACATACATTTCATGAAATTATTAACATATAAAATTGTAAGAATAAAAGTTATCAGATATATATTTAACAAATTAATAAATCAATAAAAGTTTTTCTGTTTCATTATTAAAGACATTTAGCTCTTGATCATCTCAAAGTTCAATAAGAAATATTCTTAAGTATTCATAATACCCAAAATGCAAGGTTATGAAAATATTGCAGCTAACAAAATAATGTATTATAATATGGTTTTGTGACAACAAACTTAATTTTCTAGTACTTTTAATTGTTAAATTTGTTTGTTTTAATTTTTCTTTTATTTTTGATATAATATAATCATATAACTTCCCCCTTACTTTCCCTCCTGAAACCCATCCATACATTCTTTTGAATTTATGAGGATTCATACTTTTAACCTTCAATTCAATTTGCTTACAGTAGAAACATGTTATGTATAAAGAATCTTGCTCAACCACCTAAATTACATAGGCTGTGTGGTAATGTAGTAATAGATGTTCTTTGTCTGTTATGCACTGACTCATTAAAGAGACAGAGCTGTCACCCTGAAGAGTTGCCAATCATGAAGAGTTTGGAAGATCTTCCACTCTCCTAATATGTGTAATGAATTAATTCTTAGAAATGATCC
>NW_021604592.1:6287413-6321524 GCF_004785775.1 Grammomys surdaster
TTCCACTCTCCTAATATGTGTAATGAATTAATTCTTAGAAATGATCCATGCACTTTAATGATTTTACAAAGCCTAATAAGAAAGATTAGAAAGCAGCAATGTCTCCCAAGAGCCTCTGAGATCAAAACATAACACGACAAAAAGAAAGAAAGGAAAGAAAGAAAGAAAGGAAGGAAGGAAGGAAGGAAGGAAGGAAGGAAGGAAGGACAAAAGAAAGAAAGAAAGAAAGAAAGAAAGAAAGAAAGAAAGAAAGAAAGAAAGAAAGAAAGAAAACAAATTTTAAAAAAACTAGAAACTTTGTAGAAAATGGCTATAATACCTACAACTATGTGGTTAGAAAAATAGAAAGAAGGATGGCCATGTAATTCAGAGAAAATAGCTAGGACAAAACATGACAGAAGAAAATATAATGAAAAAGTTCAGAAAGGCTGATTAATACCTGGGAAGCTGCAGTCCCATGAAGTAAAACTAAAGAGAGAGGAACAGACATTGGCTTGAGAATTTTTTTAATTGATTAATTTATTTATTTATCTCAAGATTTTATTCCCTTCCTGGTCCATTCTCCGACTGTTCCACATCTCAAACCTCCTCCCCGGACCCCTGTCTCCACAAAGATGTCCCAACCCCCACCCCGCCAGACCTCTAAACTCCTTGAGGCCTCCAATGTCTTAAGGATTAGGTTCATCTTCTCTGACTAAACGCAGACCCAGCAGTCCTCTGTTGTAGGTGTTGGGGGACTCTTATCAGCTGGTGTATGCTGCATGGGTGGTGGTCCAGTTTCTGAGAGATTTCAGGGGTCCAGGTAAATTGAGACTGCTGGTCCTCCTACAAGGTCTCCTTCCTCCTCAGCTTCTTCCACTTTTCCCCAAATTCAACCACAAGGGTCAGCAGCTTCTGCTGGTTGGGTGGGTGGAAATATCTGCATCTGGCTTTTTCATCTGCTTTCTGGGTCTTTTGCAAGGCAGTCATGATAGGTCCCTTTCTGTGAGCGCTCTATAGCCTCAATAATAGTATCAGGCCTTGGGTCCTCCCCTTAAGCTGGATCCCCCATTGGGCCAGTCGCTGGACCTTCTTTTCCTCTGGCTCCTGTTCATTTCCACCCTTGCAGAGAATGGCAAAACTGATCCACCAATCCATCACTCACTGCCCTGTCATTCTGCTGGAGGTGGGAATCTACAAGTTCCCTCTCTCCAATGTAGGGTATTACATCTTAGGCCCCTCCCTTTCATTCCTGAGAGTCTCTTACTCCCAGGTATCTGGTACATTCTGGAGGGTACCTCCAACCTCCTACCTCTTGAGGCTGCCTGTTTCCATTCTTTCTACTGTCCCTCAGGGTTTCAGTCTTTGTTTGTTTGGTTGGTTGGGTTTCATTGATAAATAGATTTTATTTGGTAAAAAGTTATTTAACACTGAGCATAAAATTAAAATTACCTTAATTTTTTTCATTTTTATTGGTTATTTTATTTATTTACATTTCAAATGTTATCACCCTTCCCAGTTTCTCCCCCACAACTCCCTTTCCCCAACCCCTCTCCCTCTGTCTCTTTGAGGGTGCTCCCCTACCCGTAAACCCACTCCTGTTTCAGTGCCCTTACATTCCCTTACCCTGGGTCATCAAGCCTCCACAGGATCAAGGGGCTCTCCTCCCAACGATGCCCAACAAGGCCATCCTCTGCTACATATCCAGCTGGAGCCATGAGTTCCTCTATGTGTACTCTTTGGCTGGTGGTTTAGTCCCTGGGAGCTTTTGGGTGTCTGGATGGTTGATGTTGTTGATCTTCCTATGGAGCTGCACACTACTTCAGCTCTTACAGTCCTTTCCCAAACTTCTCCACTGGGACCTGGTATAGCTGTCTCCTGAGAGGCTCTGCCAGAGCCTGACCAATACAGACGCGAATGTACCCAGCCAAACATCATCAGACTGAGTACTAACCCCAGTGAGAATACGTTTTAAAAGTATATTATAGAGTTCAAAAATCTGAGCCACAAAAGGTATTCTTCCTGACAAAGGTTGTTATTTTTAAATCTTTGTTAACAGAAGAGACAATGGTTTGAAATATTTTAAGAGTAGGGAGTTTAGGTACTACGGTTTATTATGAATGTCCAGGCCAAGAAATGGGAGATTAAAAATGATAACTTCCAGCAATAACAAGAGGAATCAATGGATGTATTCAAGAGGTATTTAAGATGTAGAGCCATTAGAGTAGCTTGAATATGAAGTTTCTTTTTCTCCATTTGTCTGTCTGTTTATTCTCTATATGATTTCTATATTTCCTACCTGTTCTATCCAAAGACAAAATGGGAGAACACAGCAAAGGGGAGGAGATGGAGAAAAGAAAGAGAGAGATTGAGAAACACAATTATTTTTAGTGAAAATAAATTTTACTCAATATTCTGAACACAGTGTCTTCTCCCTCAACTTCTCTGATGCTTCCAACTTCCCTCCCTTCTGAATATACACTCTAAAGAATAAAATAAAATAAAACATAAGAGGCTAGCACACACACACACACACACACACACACACACACTAGAGAAAAAAGTACAGGAAACATATATTAATGCAGAGACATACATGTTCTCTGCATACATACACACAGACTCAAGAAGAATACCATGAAAAACAGGAAATCATAATATATACACAAAGAACTCATAAAGTTAAGAAAAAATTCCTACCAAATCATTTTGAGTCAGGAAACCTCCACAAATGTCATAAGAATTTATTATGTTGACCACTTAATGAGAAGCACTGGGGCCTGTCCATCAGAGGAGTTAGTAAAAGCAGTGAGGCTTCAATAGAGAAAATTAAATTTTCATTTGCAAGCAGTTAGAGATAGTTTGGGGGGTTAGAGATGGAGTCTTGTGTCCATGTATCTTCTCAGGACTGAAATTCCATTTGACTAAGACCAGTGTAGACTCTGATCATGCTATTAGTTCTTATGAGTTAATATGGGTATCAGTCCTGGTGTGTTTAGAAGACGTTGTTTTCTTGTTGTTCTTCCTGTTTGGTCCGCATAATCTTTTGCCTCCTCTTCAGCAGAGATTGCTTAACCTCAATGAAATGAGTTTGGTAGATACGTCACATATGGACACAATATTCCAAAACACTCATACCTTTGAGTAAGCATATTGTCCAGCTCTGGTCTCTGCATCTGTCCCCATATACAGCTTCTATGGTGATGGCTAGTAAAGCCCTAATGGATGATTATCCCACAGTCATTAGAAGTTCATTTGTAGCTACACATTTTTAACACAACAGTAGTATTTGGTTTTCCGTAGGTCCATTGTCTGCCCAATCTCAGAATCTTGGCCTCCTTGGCTGGTCATGGGTTCATCTTCCTGGAATAAGCCTTAAATTTAAACAGATCTATGTTGTTTAGTCCATAAAGCTTTGAGCCACTATGGACTATCACATCTTGCAAGCTAGTCATCCTTATAGATGGAAAACATTTGTAGCTAGTGCAGTGTTTACTTTTTTCCTTTGGTAGCATGCAGAGTTCCTTTTTGAATTGTAGGTATGATGTCTCTAGGTAAGCATCAGCTCAGCTTCTCCATTTTTAATGGGTTGTGTAGGTACTGTCTTCAGCAAGAGAGTTTTATCATAAATTTGCAAAGGATAATCAATAGCCTAGGTTTTCTTGGAGGTTTTTCTATGACTCCTTTGTCTGGAATTTGATTAGATGTAACTCAACCCAGAACTAGAAATTTCATTTGCCTGTGAGAAATGTCCAGGTGGATCTACATCTCCCCTGTCATTTAGCAATTACATTAATATCTTCTTAATACATGTATAAAGTATAGGAATCTTCTACTGTATTAGGTTTCCATAAAACTACTCAAATTGGCTTTAGTTTTACCAGCCACTCCCCATAGTCCCTTATTATTTCCCTTCTTCCCACCCTTTCCAGTCTGACCCTCCCATTCCAGGACTGCCACCCATTCCCAACTCTATATTTCTTTTGCACTTTGTAGAGAGATCCATCTATAGGCTTAGATGTTTTTAAACTTACTTTTAATAAGGGTTCTCAAAAGCTTCAAGCCCCTCTATAGATATGGTCCAAAGATATGGGAGAGAAGATGGTGAACAGGACAAGAGAATGTGAACCTGTTTAAAAGTAGTAGATTGGTGACTCCAATCTGGGTCAGGATGACAGCAGTCCAATTCAGTAGTGTCAAGATACCAAACATGAATCAGTAGCAGTGACATGATCCAGCCAATTTGGCATGAGTCAGAGGGAGTGCTCAGGATAAGCCTGTACTCCAAAAGTTCTTTTCCATGCCTCTCTCAACAATCATCATTACAATGATCAGCAAAGGCGAAGACCTGAGACCAATGAAACATAACAAAGCTAGCTATGCAAGCACACCCTCAATGTCAGTTGAATCTTATGTATATTTCCTCCAAATATCGCATGTCCTCCCATAGGTCTTGCCTCAGCAAAATACCAAATGAGTCAGCCTTAGGATGTGAATCTCTATTATCAAAACCCTACTTGTGTCTGTATCACCTAACATATCCACAAACTTCCACTTCATTCATCTCTTTCTCTTTGCCTCTTTCTCTACACTTTACCTTTATGTTTGTGAGGATTGTATCCTGCTTATTGAAGACTTATAAGTTAATATCTACATATATATGAATGCATATCATATTTATCTTTTAGAGTATGGGTTAGAGATTAGTATTTTAGTTCCATCCATTTACCTACAAATTTCATATCATTTTTAAACAGCTGAGTATTGTATAAATGCACCATATTTTCTTTATTTATACATTCCTTAATTTGTGCATTCCTTATGTCTAGCTTGTTTCCAATTTATGACTAAAGCAGCAATGAATATTCTAGAGCAAATGTCTTTGTAGTAGGATGAAAAAAAAAACTCTTAATGTATATGTCCAAAGAAATATAGTTGGGTCATGAGGTAGTATGAACCTATATTCCCAAGGAACTGCCACAATGATTTCTGTACCAGTTATACAAATTTGCACTTTTTGCAGCAGTGGATGGATGTTTCCCTTACTGCACGTGTTCTCCAGCATGAAGTGTCATTAGTTTTATCAATCTTGGCCATTCTGACAGATGTAAGATGAAATCACAATTTGGTTTTGACTTGTGTTTTCCTGATATCTAAAACTGTTGAACATTTCCTTGAGTGTTTCTCAGCCTTTGCTTTCCAGTTTTGAGAACTATCCCTTTAGATCTACACCCCGTTCAAAAGGATTATTTGGTGCTTTTTGTTTGATTGGTTATTTTTTAATTCTTTACATATTTTGTATATTAATCTTCTGGGTGTGTAATTGACAAAACTTCTCAATCTACAGGCTACAGCTTTGACTGAATGATGCTGTCCATTGCCTTTCAGAAACATCACAGTTTGATAAGGTTCTATTTATTAAGTATTAATATTAATTCCCATATTAATAATGATCTCTTCAGAGACTCTTCTCTGGTGCCAGGGAGTTAAAGGCTATTCCTCAGTCTCCCTTCTATCAGTTTTATTGTTTCAAGTTCTTTTTTTTTTAAGGTCTTTGATCTATTCGAAGTTTTGTGCCAGATAGTAAGTTTGGACCAACTTTCATTTTTCTGCATGTAGCCATTCAGTTAGACCAGCACTATGTATTAAAGATGCAGTCTTTTTCTTCCACTATGTATTTCTGACTTTGTTATAAAATATCAGATGTTCACTGGTCTGTGGATTTACCTCTGTGTCATCAATTAAATTCCATTAATCATTCTCTCTAATTTTATGCCAAAACCATGATTTTTCTGTTACTGTAACTAAGTAGTAAAGTTCACAATAAGAGACTATGATACCTCCAGAGGATCTTTGATTATTTGGATTTTACATATTTATCACTTTTAGCTAACTTGGATTTCTTTGTTGCCATATGAAGTTTAAAAGTGTGCTTTCATGCTTTGTGAAGAAGTTGCATTAGAATTTTGATGGGAATTGCTTTGAATCCGCAGATTGATTTTTGTAGTATGGTCATTTTCATTCTGGTTCAAGGGCAGTCATTCCAACCTCTAATATCTTCATCAATTTCTTTCTGCAATGTCTTTAACTTTTTTTACTGGATATTTTCTTTCTTTATATTTCAAATGTTACCCCCTTTTCTGGGTTCCCCTCAGAAATCCCTTACCACATTCCCCATCTCTCTGCTTCTATGAGGTTGTTTCCCCACCTACCCACCCACCCACTCCTGCCTTCCTGCTCTGGCATTCCCCTACACTCGGGAATTGAGCCTTCACAGGACCAAGGGCCTCTCCTCTCATTGATACCTAAAAAGCCATCCTCTGCTACATACTGGGCCAGAGCCATTGGCTCAATGATTGATGGTTTAGCCCCTGGAAGATCTGGGGGATCCAATTGATTGATATTTTTCTTTCTGTGAGGTTGGAAACCCCTTCAGCTCCTTCAGTCCTTTCTCTAACTCCTTCATTGGGGACCCTGTGCTCAGTCCAGTAGTTGGCTGAGAGCATCCACCTCTGTATTTGTTGGACTCTGGCAGAGCCTCACAGAACTCAGCTATATCAGGCTGCTCTCAGCAAACACATGTTAGCATCCAGAATAGGGTCTGGGTTGGGTGACTGACTGTATTTGGGATGGATCCCCAGGTGGTGCAGTCTCTGGATGGCCTTTCCTTCAGTCTCTGCTCCACACTTTGTCTCCAAATTTTTTTTGTGTGAGTATTTTGTTCCCTATTCTTAGAAGCTCTGAAGCATCCACACTTTGGCCTTCCTTCTTCTTGCACTTCATATGGTCTGTGAATTGTTTCTTGGGTATTCTGAGCTTTGGGGCAAATATTCACTTATCAAGAGTGCATGCCATGTGTGTTCTTTTTGTGGTTGGGTTACCTCACTCAAGATGATGTTTTCTAGTTCCATCCATTTGCCTAATACTTTCATGAATTCATTGTTTTTAATAGCTGAGTAGTAATCCACTCTATAAATGTACCACATTTTCTGTATCCATTCTTCTGTTGAAGGACATCTGTGTTCTTTCCAGCTTCTGGCTTTTATAAATAAGGCTGCTATGAATATAGTGGAGCATGTGTCCTTGTCATATGTTGGAGCATCTTTTAGGTATATACTCAGAAGTTATCATACAAGTCACTAATCTTGCTTGATGAGTTACCCCAATATATTTTATGTTGTTATGAAGGCTGTTTTATTGATTTAATTCTGGGTCAATTCATTATTTATATTTCAATGGGTTGTTGAGTTTTGTGAGCTAATATTCTACCAAGATACTTTTCTGAAAATGTTTATCACCTGTAGGAGTTCCCTCACAATCTTTTTCTGGTCACTATGTAACTGTCATATCATCTGCAAATAACAATACTTTGAGTACTGCTCACATATTTATAGCGGTTGTCTTATTGAGCTAAATAAGACTGCAAGTTCTGCATTGAATAATTTGTATTTCTACTGGACCTCCCTCCATTTAGGTTGATGTTGGCTATGAGCTTGCTGTAAACTACACTTTGCTGAGGAATATCTCATGAATTCCTATTCTATTTAGGACTTGTATCATGATGTGGTGTTATATATTATCAAAGGTCTTTTGGCATCTAATGAGATAACCAGATGGATTTTGTTTTTCAGGTGGGTTATATGGTAAGTTACATTTCTCAATTTATGTATGTTGAACTATTCCTGAATCTACAGTATGAAGCCTACTTAATTATGGTGGATGATCCTTTTAATATAGTTTTCAAGTGTTTTATCAAAAATATTTACACTTATATTCACATTGTAAATTCGTCTGTTATGATATTTCTTCGTTAGATCTTTATGTGCTATGGATATAAGGGCATCTATGGCCTTGCTCATACTCCAAATCGCTGGATTTCATCAGTGTCTGCTTTTATATTTTATTTTTAATTTTTATTTTTAATTTAGATATTCAATCTGCCATTTATATACTTTTGCTAAAGGACTGCTAACCTAATTTTTAACCTAATGATTTTCTCAAAGAACCAACTTTCTATTACTCATATGTTTTTCAATTTCTATTGATTTCAGCACTGAATTTTATTATTTCCTTCTGTCTATTCCTTTTGTATATTTTTTTCTTCCTTTTGTGCTACAGTGTTCAGTTGTGCCATTAGGTCTCATATATATATGTATATATATATATACACACACATATATATATACATATGTGTGTGTGTGTGTAATATATTCTTATATTCTGTTTAATTAAATTCTAAACAGTATATAATGTCTTCCTTAATTTCTCTATTTTTCATTCAGCATTGAAATGAGTTTAGTTTCCATGAGACTGAAAGCTTTTGGTTGTTTCTGTTGTTAATATCCAGCCTTAATACATAGTTATCTGATCAAATGTAGGATATTGTTTCAATATTCTTTTACCTGGTGAGACTTGCTTTGTGTCCAAGTATTTGGTCAATTATTAAGAAATTTCTGTGAGCTTATGAGAAGAAGTTTCCATGTATGTATTATCTGTAAATATAGCTTAGTTCCATTTGGCTTATGATATCATTAAGCTCCAGTAGTTCTCTGATAATTTGTGTCTGGATGACTTCTCTTCCAGTGGGAGTCAGTACTGTAGTTACTTGCTATCACTGTTTGAAGGCCAGTATATGATTTTTCAATACAGTAGTGTTTCTTTTATTGGTACCCTTATGTTTGGTTCATAGATTTTTAAAATTGCAGTATCCTCTTGGTAGATTTTTTTCCTTGATGAATATATATCAATTTTTATGATTGATTTTGTTTTCAAGTCTCTTTTGTCAGATATTAAAATGACTACTGGCTTGTTTCTTAGGTCCATTTGCTTAAATATGTTTTCCCATCCTTTTGCTCTGACCAAGTATCTACCCTTGATGTTAAGATGAATATTTAGATACAGGA
Source organism: Grammomys surdaster (assembly GCF_004785775.1). Classification (NCBI taxonomy): domain Eukaryota; kingdom Metazoa; phylum Chordata; class Mammalia; order Rodentia; family Muridae; genus Grammomys; species Grammomys surdaster. Next base: position 6,296,296 of record NW_021604592.1, read on the forward strand.
GAAGATTGGCTAATGTGTTTTTAAATTCAATATGTTAATCTGTGTCTCTTTATTGAAAAGCTGAGACCATTGATGTTGAGGTTTATCAGTGAACAGTATTTGTTGATTCATGTTATTTCATTCTGGTGGTGTCTTGTTTTCACCCCTATTTTCATTTGCTGGTCTGAAATCATTTATTCCTTGTGTTTTTTTGATTGTGATTAACCTTTTCTGGTTGAAGTTTTCTTTCTAGTGCCTTTTGTAGAGCTGGATTCATAGATTGACACTATTTATATTTGGTTTTATCATAAAATTTCTACCTCATAATCAAATTGACTAGCATTCATGGTCTTGTAGAGATGGTAGAACATTTGTCCAGGTTCATGTAGCTTCTTTTGGTCTTCTTTGAAAAGTCAAGTATTATTCTTATATGTCGGCCTTTATGTGTCACTTTGCCTCCTTCCTTTGCAGCTTCTAGTAGTCTTTCTTTATTCTGTACATTTAGTATTCTAATTATTATTCCCCATGAGGAATTTATTTTTCTGGTAAAGTCTATTTGATGTTTTGTATGCCTCTTGTACTTGATAAGCATTTCCTCCTTTTAGATAAGAAAATTTAATTTTAATATTTCTTTGTAAATTTTTCTGTGGTTTTACTTTGATTTCTTTTCCTTCCTCTATTCCTACTATTTGTAGATTTGGTCTTTTTGAAGCATGGGACAGAGCAGTGCTCCCAGTTAATTAGTTCTTTACTATTTTTGTAAATTTTTCACAAAAGCAGTCTGAGTCATTTATAGTATATATATATATATAATTTGTGAATAAAATGTTGGCATAAGTTATATTTAAAATCTGTGAGTATACTTCACTGAAAATACTCTCAATTTTCCCTAGTAACTATTTAGGTATAAGTTATTTAAAGCAAGAATAATATATTGTCATTGAATGAGTCTTCTAAAAGTAACCAATGAACATTTTAATTCTTTATATTATGCAACTTCTATATCATTAGAATGCTTTACCTCTTTTGTTTGCTTTATATTCAGTTTACTAATTAAGAAGAACGAAAGAAAGAAAGAAAAAAGAAAGAAAGAAAGAAAGAAAGAAAGAAAGAAAGAAAGAGAGAGAGAGAAAGAAAGAAGAGAAAATAGAACAACCTATTGGATATGCAGAAATCTTGTTTTGCATGACTTACGTCAACATGACTCTATCAGAGTCAACTAAACCCCAAACAGTTGAAAATACCTAAGAATTGACAAATGGGACTTCATAAAATTGCAAAGTTTCTGTAAGGCAAAGGCCACTGTCAATAGGACAAAACAGCAACCAACAGATTGGGAAAAGATCTTTATCAATCTCAAATCCAATAGAGGATTAATATCCAATATAAACAAAGAACTCAAGAAATCACACTCTAGACAACCAAATAACCCTATTAAAATATGGGGTATAGAGCTAAACAAAGAATTCTCAACTGAGGAAACTCAAATGGCTTAAAAGCACCTAAAGAAATGTTCAGCATCCTTAGTAATCAGGGAAATGCAAATCAAAACAACCCTGAGATTCCACCTCACACCACTCAGAATGGCTAAGATCAAAAACTCAGGTGATAATAGATGCTGGCGAGGATGTTGAGAAAGAGGAACACTCCTCCATTGTTGGTGGGATTGCAAGATGGTACAACCACTCTGGAAAACAGTCTGGCGGTTCCTCAGAAAATTGGACATAGCATTACCCGAGGATCCAGCTATACCACTCCTGGGCATATACCCAGAAGATGCTCTAACATATAATAAGGACATATGCTCCATTATGTTCATAGCAGCTTTATTTATAATAGCCAGAAGCTGGTAAGAACCCAGACGTCCTTCAACAGAGGAACAGATACAAAAAATGTGGTACATTTACACAATGGAATATTACTCAGCTATTAAAAACAATGAATTCGAGAAATTCTTAGATAAATGGATGAAACTAGAAAATATTATCCTGAGTGAGGTAACCCAATCACAAAAGAACACACATGGTATTCACTCACTGATTATTGGATTTTAGCCCAGAAGCTTGAAATATCCTAGATTCATCTCACAGACCACATAAAGCTCATGAAGAATGAAGACCAAGTGGGGGTCCTTCTTAGAAAGAATAGCAAAATACTCAAGGGAGCAAATATGGAGACAAAGTGTAGGACAGAAACTGAAGGAGGGGCCGTCTGCAGACCATTCCACCTGGGTATCCATTCCATCTGCAGTCACCAAAGGTAGACGCTGATGTGGATGTCAGGAAGTGCATGCGGACAGGAGCCTGACATAGCTGTCTCTTTAGAGTTCTGCAAGAGTCTGACATGTTCAGAGACAGATGCTCACAGTTAACCATTTAACTGACCATGGGGTTCCCAATGGAGGAGTAGGAGAGAAGACTGAAGGAGCTGAAAGGGTTTGAGACCCCATGAGTAGAGCAACAATACCAAGCAACCAGAGCCCCCAGGGTCTAAACTACCAGCCTGGGAGCACTTATGGAGGGAGCCATGGCTCCAGCTATATATGCAAGGGAGGATGGTCCTGTCAGGTATAGGTGGAAGAGGAGATTCTTGGTCCCATGAATGCTGGAAGCATTCATGGGGGAATTCGAGGCTGAGGAGGTGGGAGTGGGTGGGTAGGTAGGGGCACATCCTCATAGAAGCAGGAGAAAGGGGGGATGGGATAGGGGGTTCCTGGGCGGGAGGGGGGAAATTGTGTAAGGGGAGAACATCTGAAATGTAAATAAAATGTCCAATAAAAAAATACCTGAGATCGATTTTCATGATTGGATTACTAGGCAGGAGAAAACCTACACTAAATTTGGATCATTAAGGTCAGAACACTTACCATAAATCCTATTAAATCTGGTTGCAGCCTATTTAAAATACCATTGTAATAATAAGCTTTGGCCTGCTCATCCTTACTTTTGATGGTAAACGAGTATATTTTGCCAGTGAGGCATGCCTTTGCTTGGGATTTCAAATGTAGAATGAAGACCCACTAAGACATCCAACCTCTTTGATCAAAGATTTTGTCCTTTATAATGGGAATAACCATTGTTGACATAGTCAGATCAGGGTCTATAAGCAATTCTTAAAATACTATTTTGAAAAAATATATATAATTAGTTTTATTCCTCTAGTATGATTATTTTAGAATATTTCTTTCAAAATATTTGGAACTATGATGTCTGAAAAGTGAGAATGATAGTTTTCTCTAGAGAAAAAGTTCCATTAAAATGAATATATGCTCAAAGGAGACTTTACTCTATTGGCATAGTCAAATTTTCACACTGGAGAGGCTGAAAACTCATGAGCTACCCAGTCTATAATGCTGAATGTCTTAGCAGTCGAAGAGTGGTGAGTTTCCTGTTATTATTGGAAGTAAAGAAGTTGGGTATTGATATAATCAAATGATGGTTACAAAAACAATGACAACAATATAGACATATTCATCAGCAAGAAGCAAAAGGCAGGTAAGCAATAAGCATGGCTCCTTCCTCAGATATCGTTACATCCAAGTCAGTACTAGAAGGTTCCCCATACACTAGGTGAGAGAGTCTTTACTCAATTAATCCTTCCAGTATATTTTCTTGCAATCCTGGCCAGAATCCATGAAGTTGACCATCAGTATTAATCATCATGAGGTTAATGATACACCTGTGTATATAAATGGATATATGATAGACACAAATGTCAACAATTTTAGAAATATTTTTGTTGCTTAAGATTCTAAAATAATAGTGAAAATAATATCCCAGCTTTTCCATAATACATAGTTGCTTTTGAAAAACTGAAAAAATTCCATTGACCCAGTAATGTGGGTGAAATGTAAAGTTTGACTTGTGTTTGAATTATAGATTTTGTTTCTGGACACAGGTGAAGAATAAATAATTGTCATAAAATACAGACCTATTTCTTATGCATTACTAAAATGAGAAGTGAACAGTTTCTTAGAGAAAGTTAAACTTTTTTAAAAATTAAAACTTCCATAAAGAATGAAAAAAAAATCCTTGAGCTAGCATTTAACTCTATAGGATTAAATTGTAAAAATTAATAACAATGTGAGATTACACATGTAAATATACACACACATGCACGCACTCATGCAAACGTGCATGCACACACACATACACACACACATGCGCGCACACACACACAAGCTTTATTAGGACCTGTACTTATTACTTATCATTATATTTTAGATGCTTTTTTTCAGTCCTTCTAGAATAGTCTCCATTTTATATTTATCTTCTTTAAATATAAAGAAAGAAATCTTGATGATTACTTAGCCATTTATATTTGACAGACTTAAGCAACTGTAATTTATGCAAATAATTGTTAAGTGTATTTTCTTCTACCACCTAATATAGCTTCAAGAACTTTGACCCAAACTACTTCTTACATTCTCAGAACTGAATAAGAAAGACTAGCTCCTGGAGTAGTTGTATTTAATAAAATATGCAGGCAGTATCATTTTTCTTGTCTGTTCAATTGATATCAGAAGACTTGCATGTCACTAATATGAATATGATTTCAAGAGCCCATGGAATATGCCCAAGGACATTAACTGTGTCATCTATTTCTGTCAAGCAGAGAAATTTACTTGATTGACTTACATTACAGCACATTTAAAAGTCCTAACTGGACAAAAAGACTAAATGAGCTGTTTGGCTTCTATGAGAGAAGTTAATTCAAGTCTGTTGAAGGATTACAGAGACTTGTAGGATTTTAACTTTTTGCTTCAACCAGTATTTTGTAAAGAATTAATACATTCTTTCTCAAGTCCATATAGGGCTTTGAGAATCTATACAACTTGCATTGCTACATAATATTTTTAAACATGTACTTCTTTGACAATTGCATACATGCATACATGGGGTTTTTTTGTATTCAATATTTATTGTTTCTTTGTAAGTTTCACATTATGCACCCAAGTCCCACTCATCTCCCCTTCCCCTCCCCTTGTGTCTGCCATCCACCTTTGCAACTGTCCCCTAAAACACACACACAAAATAAACTGAACAAAGCAAAAGTATCTTAATCATAGTCATATTTTTCCCAAAGACTTTTCTAAATACATCCTATTTATGCCTTCATGTCCTTTTTATTTTTTTTGTCACACATTAATGCTAATTCATGCTTCCCTGGTGGTATCTTGACTGATCTTGTTGGCTTGACCTTGTTTATGGCACAATATGTAATGAAAGTAATAGCCATGTGAGGTGCAGGAAACAGCGTTTCCTAGCATACCTTTCTGTCTTCTGCCTCTTATGCTTGTTCCTTCACAATGTTCTATGGGTCTTGTTTGGTCAGGGTACTTGATAGAGGTTTATGAATGAATAATCCTAAAAACTCATTTAAGAATTAACATTCCGTAGTCATTAATCTCAACATCTTGACCAGTTGTATCTTTTCATTACTACCTACAAAAGTAAGAGGTTTCACTGGCCAAAGTTGAGAACAGCATTAATCTACAATCATATAGCATTTGGAAACAGTTTGATATGTCCATTTAGAGAAGCAACAGTATTTCCTCTAGAGCCTAAGATCTCTAGAGACATGAGTTTTGACCTTGATTCCAGTACACGGCATGAATTCTTTCTAGTGAAGTAGACCTCACAGCCTATCAAAAAGTGGTAGATTATTCTCTTGACATTTATGTCTCTTTTTCAACAGTGGTCAGCTCTTTTCTGATAGGTTATTTTGTAAGATACAGAAATCAGTGCTGCGTAAGACCATATTTTTTTCTTCCCATTGACCATCATAACAATTTCTGGTACAAGTTACCTAAGAAAGACAAAGGTCAGTCCTATTTGATTTTTCTATATCCTGCAACTAAGTGTGTTCTATCTTCACTAATATGGATTTACTATATAGTAATGATGAGTAATCAGAAACAATGTCAATGGCTACACTGTTTTGGCATCCTTGTACCCCTGAAGCCTCCTTGTTCAGTAGCTAGTAGATAAGTATCCAATGCATGGCACCAAAATTATTTCATTTAATAGCCCATATTTCCTGGGGGAAGTATTGGTTACCCATAAATGAAATCTATGTTGAAGCATCTTTTTGTTTGAATCACTACTGGACTCCAAAAAGCATTCCTCTAAGCTACTGTGGTGTCCAGTAAAGCTTGGTAACAAACTAACAGATGTAATCATTCGTAAAAGACACAGTTACGTTTTTGTAAAACCACAGAGCTCTCAGGATAACTTTACTTCATCTACTTTTCACTATGTGCTGTTCCCAGCATGAAGCCATTCTATGAGTTATTAGAGTTGAATGACTGGAAAAGGTTACTACCAAATAATTGCAATTTATCTTATTATATGTTAATTCAGGATGGCTTCCCTTTTTTTCTGAGACATAAATGTCACTGTGTTTTTTTTTTATCAGACAGTTAGATAAATATATTTTCAAGGTAATCTGCAGCTGATTCTGCAACCAACTATTCTTTTTTTAAAAAAAATACAAAATGACCTTTGTTTGGAAGTAAGAAAACAATTATAGTCATTTTATTATCAAATATTCTTTATTTAAAAATGTTATATAATGCCAAACCCAGGAAATTCCCTGATGTTCTGGAAAGCCTAGTCAGTACAAGGTTAAGAAAGGACTATCTCAGGTCTCAGGTCCCAGGAACTTAAAGAACATCTGGTATTTCCTGGGAGCCGGTTACAACAGTGGGATGGTCTTGGGCAATGAGGATTCAATAGTAGGATAGCCCTAAGCAATGACCCTTACCTAAACTTCCCTTTTGCTGTGTCTTTATAACCTGTCACCTGAAATTAAAGTTGCAGAGCTTGATCAGAACCCCAGACTTGCTCTCCTCCTTTGTGTCTCTTGTCCCTTCATTCTTTTGACCCCTTCCCAAGGGTATCATCAAATCCTTGTGGGCTAGAGTTATATAAAACTTGAGAATTTTAATACAAAATAGATGTCATTTTTTTTATATTTTACCTAGAGTAAGGTCACAATGATAAAAAACAAGACATATGTGCCCACATACTTATCCAAAAGCACTCAATGCTCAGCAGTTACTATAGATGTATAATCCATGATTCACAGGTCATGCTTTATAAGAAATTAATATATTTTCATACAATTTTTTAAAAAAATAGTAATTTAAGATTTAACCTATAAATATGCATAACCATATTGAAATACTAATGCCTCGGTGTGAGCCATTGGGAGAGTCAATAACGCAAAGAAGGACAATGCTTACCACTGGCGCACTACTGTGTAATGTGTGAGAAAGACAGACAACCAAGGTAAGGGGATTTAAAAATAGACACACATGGAGAAAGTATCTTGCTACCAGAGGAAATCTACATGTATAAATTTTGCTTAAGATAAACTATGAATACTGTAAAAACAAATCCTTGTTTGACAAGAAAGAAAGACATTTTATGCAAAGTCCCCAGTTTATACAAACCCCTAGGTATGAGAGGAAACAAAAAAGATATATGGGTAACAGAGGGACACTTGGTTAAGAAAACAAAGAAGCAGGTCTCAGAGGATGAAAGGTGAAGGTAAAACAGATTGATGAAGGGCAGACAATGAGAGGTTGCTAGCTTTGATTTTTTTTGAATAAATTATTTTTATCTATTTGTATCAGAGTTTGACCTACATACATCCACCACTTGCATACCCAATGGCCTAGAAACCAAATTGGACTGTCAGTTCCCCTGCAAGAATAATTACAGATAAGTATTAGCTGACATTAATATGATGGGAACTAAACTGGGAGCTTCCAAAAAACAAAGTGTGCTCCTAACCACTAAGACATCTCTCAAGCCAAGAATAAGATGCTTTTAAAATAGGACAACCCTCATTTCGAGTGTTTAATATTTGGGCTGGTCTTCTAGAGAATCCATGCTTGATATTCCTAGAATACATACAGTACCTCACAACTAACTATAACCCTAGTTCCCAGAAGTACAATGCCTTATTCTGACCTCTGTGGCAACTACATGAATCTAGTACACAGACAGACATTCAGGTAAAACTCAAACATATAATGAAAATATAATAATAGAATATAAAATATAACATGTAACATACAACATATAACATATAATGCATAATAATATATTATAATATATAATAATATATTATAATATATAATAATATTGTAATTACTATATACATTATAATTATAATTTTAAAAAGTAGAGAGTTTACAATGAAAACACTGAGGCATAAATACAGAACACAAAATTGAGTCATTTTAGTCATTGAGATATATCAAGCAGTTCTAACATTTTTGTTTTTCTTATTTTGATTTTTTTTATGTTTTTTTGTTTTTTCCTGAGATAGGGTTTCCCTGTTTAGTCCTGGTTGTCCTAGAACTGGCTCCATAGACCAAACTAGCTTCAATCTCATAGAGATCTACCCGCCTCTACTTCTTGAATACTGGAATTAAAGTTATGAGCCACCTCCACCACCCTCTGAGATGATAATTATTAAACTGTGTGAACCTTCGTTCATAAATTTTGTGGAGGAAAACTGTTTTCATTCTGAATGGATATTCATCTGCATGTTTCATTTTGCATTCATCATTTTACAGTATTTTTATTATTGAATAGCTTTATCACACAGAAGCTTTCACCACCATAAATCCTGAATTCATTGCCCTGTACTCTAAGATCTACAAGTGCTCAGAAGGGAATAATTGGAAGTCATAATAGTGACAGATTTGCAAACAAGGTAATGGAATTCATGGATGCATTAATGTTTTTGGCTACATATGATTCTCTAAAAGAATCTGCTTTTAACCTTACTCACAAAAAAGGATTATTTTTTTCATGCCAACATTAGTTACACATCTGAAAATTAGTCAGAAAGTGATGTGAATTAAGTTAATGAGATTCAAGACACTGACAATCCAAAGTGTAGTACTTTTGGACAGAATGATAAAGAGCTTATTAGAAGGAAGAAAATTGACTTATAGACTCCCTAATTTACTGTTGAAAATTGCATCCACTAGGATTAAATTTATAAAGAAGAATTCTGAGAAACAAAGTTGAGATATTAGTATAGAATAGGAAACATGAGCTAAAAAAACATGAAACCCACACAAAGATATATAAGGTTAGACCACTCAGCAAATTTGGAATCCAGAAGTTTAAAATGGCACTTATGAGACTAAGTACATTTAAAATACATATGCTGCTTCAATTTTATTTTCTGTTTCCATGATAAATACCTTGATTAAGATAATTTAAAAAATAACATATTTGGTTCAATTTTGTTTTTCATTATGGAAAGGCAGGAGTGTGAGAGAACTGGTCACAGTTGAGTGGAGAGAGCAATGAATTTATGCATGAATTTTAGCACTAGACTGACATTTAACACTCTTATACCACCCATGGTGCTTGCCCAATATAATAGTAGCATCCACAGTGGACGAGATATCCTGTTTCAATTAATAGTATCAAGATAGTCTTTCACAGACAGACATATAGGACAATCAAATCTAGACAGTTCTCATTCAGTCTTTTCCTAGGTGATGCTAGACTGTTCAAGTTGACAGATTAAAACTAATTATTTCATGTACATACATACAACTCTAACACACACACACACACACACACACACACACATACACATACACACAAAGAGAGAGGGGGCAGAGGGAACAAGAGAACAACATTTTTTTATCCCAGTTACAGAGTTGGGACATGTTGAAAGGGTTTGTTGTTGTTGTTGTTGTTGTTGTTTGCTTTTTGTTTGTTTTGTTTTTTGGGGGGGAGGTTTTTTTTTAATTGAATCACTTACCCTGTAAACCAAAAGTATAGAAGATGATTTCCTGAACAGAACATCAATGTTTCAGGCTGTAAGATCTACAATTGATAAATGGGACCTCATGAAATTTAAAACTTAAATGCTTCTGTAACATAAAGGACACTCTCAATGGGACAAAACAGCATTATACATACAGATTTTAAAAGATTTTTACTAACCCTACATCTGACAGAGGACTAAAATCCAAAATATATGAACAATTCAAAAATTTAGACTCCAACAAACGAAAGTAAAAAGTAGGGCAAAAAACTCAACAGATAATGCTCAACAAAGAAATCTCAAATGTCCTAGAAGCTCTTAAAGAGATGTCCAACATTCTTAGTCATAAAGGAAATGCAAATCAAAGTGACCCTGAGATTCCTTACACAAACCAGAATGCCTAAGATAAAAAAACTCAAGCAACAGCACATGTGAAGAAAGAGGAACATTCCTTCATTGCTGTTGAGACTGTAAACTTGTACAACCAGTCTGGCAATCAGTCTGGTAGTTTCTCAGAAAATTGGAAATAAGTTCTACCTGAAGACAGAGCTATACCACTTCTGGAAATATACCCAAAAGATGCTACACCATAACACAAGGATACCTTTATAGCAGCTTTATTCATAATAGCCAGAAGCTGGAAATAACGCAGATGTCCCTCAACAAAAAAATGGGTGCAGAAAATATGGTTCATGTACACAATGGAATACTATTCAGTTATTAAAAGCAAGGACATCATGAATTTTGCAGACAAATGAATGGAAACAGAAAATATCACCCTGAGTGAGGTAACCCAGACCTCTAAAAGAAATGCATGATATGTACTCACTGATAAGCAGATATTAGCCAAAACGTACAGGATACCAATGATACATCCTACAGACTGTAAGAAGTGAAACAAGAAGGAAGGCTTAAGTGAGGATGCCTGAATATCACTTAGAAGAGAGAATAAAATATTCCTAGGAGGAAGAGAACTGGGTAGGGAAGGGGATGGGGAGGGGAATTGGAAAGTCAAGATCAGGTATGGGAAGAAACAGGAGAGAGGACCAGAGAGCCAGGAGAATGGATGGAAATCTTTAGCTGCTGAGGGTGAGGGAGTAGAGGGGTGTATCTCTAGGAAGTTCCAGAGATCGTGGATAGGTGAGGCTTCCAGGAGTCAATGCAGGTAACCTTAGGCCAGTTGCATAACAGTGGGGTCACGAAACTTGAACTGGTCACCTCTTGTAGCCAGGCAGGACCCCACTGTAGTGATAAGGACACCAACTCACCATCAAAACTTTCAACACAAAACTTGTACTATCTAATAGCAATGAATGGACAAAGATGGGACAGACAGAGACTGAAGGAATGGCAAACCAATAACAGGCCTAGATTGAGACAGATCCCATTAGCAACTACCTATTCATGACATGATTAATGATACTCTGTTATGCTTGCAGACAGGAGCCTACCATAACTGTCTGCGGAGAAGGTTCACCCAACAGCTAACTGAAACAGATTCATACACCCACACCCAAACAGTATACACAGGTTAGGAACTCTTAGGAAGGGGGTAGGAGCTCCACAGAAAGATCAACAGAGTCAGCTAACCTGGACCCCCTGGTCGCTCTCAGAGACTAAGCCATAAGAGCATACATGGACTGGACTGAGGCCCCTGGCACATATGTATCACACATGCAGCTTAGTCTCCATATGGGTCCCCCACAATTAGAGTAGAGGCTTTCCCTAAAACTGTATTCTGACTTTGGAATAGGTTCCCATTCGCCACCATGGCTGCTTTGTCTGGCCTCAGTGGGAGAGGATGCACCTAATCTAATCTTGAAGAGAGTTGTAGAGGTAGGGGAACATGGGGCAGGAGCATTCTCTCAGAGGACAAGGGGAGGGACTTTGGGGAAGACATTTTTTGATGGAGAGGGACTGAGAGGTGGGCAGCATTTGGATGTAAACAAACAAACAAATATACAAATGAATAAGTAATTCTTCCTCCTGGAAGAGGCAATTGTCCTAAAAAAACATCTTTTAATAAATACACGATAACAATACTTTTAATAAATATACTATAACAATACTTTTAATAAATACACTATAACAATACTTAATTTTTTGACATTTAAGTGGTATTTGTTTAAGGTACAGGATAATCACCTATCTGCCAAATGTAATATAGAATTGTCATCCTGGACCGATATATTAACAAAATGAAACAAAATCATTTAGGAGAGAAGAATTGTTTAAGTAATTTGACAAACTATGCAAATACATGTTCTCTGATACATTTAATTTCTTTTAAATGAAATTTATAACTGTTGTTCACTCCTATGAAAGGAAGTAATGCCTTGAAACAAATTATATCTTCAAACAGAAGCTACTTGTGTCTTATACAATTTTACTTGCTTTTATAATAAATATACACATATAAAAATATAAAATAAAATATATCTGTGATGGATGACTGATATGTTTTTTAAAGTTCAGTTTTTTCTTTTTAACTAGCAATATTAAGCCAAGTTTTTGATTGACTTCTCTATCATACTTATACTTTATTAGACTGTAAACAACAAAAAAATAAAAACTGCAGTTGCATTTTGTTAAATTTCAAATAAAAAAAAATAAAAGGGAGTAAAGAGAAGAATAAACCAAATACAGAAGAAAAAGGTATAATCTACTCATCTTGAGAGACGCGGAAAACAGTCCTCACTCAATTATGATGATCCCCTCCTGGTAACAAAACAACTATATTACCATAAAATGCATATTCAACCATCTGTTTAAAGAATAAAAATATGTGTTCTATCCACAGCTGCTTCAATAAATGTCATCTACAAATTTAAATTGGAGTGTTCACATTATTCTTGACTATCATATAAAATCAACACATTTTAAGTTTAAACAAACACATCCCGATGACATGGACCATGTACAGATAATTCTAGAAATATTGGGAAATTTCCTGGTGGAATATATTCTCCAAGTTTTATTCTTTAGTACTAAATCCTAATATTTTCATGTCCATAGCTGAAAATAAAGCCATTCCATTGAAAATTAATCCATTACAATAGAAGTGGAGCTTTATTTGTTATAAGAATTCTGCTAAAATTCTTTGTTCCATCTTCACTAATAAGACAGATATTGATAAATCATCAAACTTCGCCTTTTTCTTTAAAGCAGATGAATAACTAAATTATCTAAGTCAGAATATTATTATTCTCTGCCTAATGAACTCCAGGGAGATGGTCCTTCAAGCAACCTGAGTCAACTTTCTATCATTTTATTAGTTACAATGGAAGAAGGCTTTTCCTGCTGTTTAACCAAATGAACTGGTTTATTAAATATCAAAAGACAGATATATAGGTATATACTTATAAAGTCTATACTATTCTACCCAGTGTCAGTCCACTGCTCTTGAATTTTTCATCTCTTTCCAATTGATAACTGTAGATGTGGATTTACTCTGTGATCTATTCTTTGGTCTTTTAAATGTAATTGTGAATTTCCATCACTGTCAAACTCCTTTCTGGACTAGCTACAAAATGTCCATTATTTTAAGAAACTTACACTTTCTTTAAATTTTAAGAGAATTTGTCATATTAAGAGTATAGAGGAGTAGGATATCATGGGATGGGGGGAGTAGAGGGGGTAACCAGAAAGTAGGATATCATTTGAGATGTAAACAAATGGAATAATTAATAAAAATTAAGAAAAAGAAAAAAGAACAGTATAGAAGAAGCAAAGACTGAAGGAAGGGCTATCTGGGGATCCCACCTGGAGATATGTCCTGTCTACAGACACCAAACCCTATACTGTTGCTGTGCTCAAGAGGCACTTGCTGAAGAAACCTGTGTGGTTGCTCCATGGGAAGTCTGGCCAGCAACTGACCAATGCAGATGTGGATGTTTGGAGCCAACCATTAGACTGAGCTCAGAGCCCCCATGGAGCATCTGACAGAAGGACTGGAAGAGCAGAGGGGGACTGTAACCCCATAGGAAGTAAACATCAGCTAGCCGGACCACCCAGTGCTCCCAGAAACTAGACCACCAACCAAGGAGTGTACAGGGAGGGAACCAAGGCTTGATATACGTAGCAGAGGACGGCCTTGCCTGACAGCAATGGGAATGGAGGCTGTTGGTCCTGTGGAAGTTTGATGCCTCAGCATAAGAGGATGCTGGAGTGGTGAGTGGGACAGGGTGGATAAGTGGGAGAACACCCTCACAGAGACAAAGGGGAGGGGGAAGAGGGTGAATGTGGGATGGTGGTATGTGTGGAGGGGTAACCAGGAATTGGAATGTCATTCCAATGGAATGATTAATAATAAATAAAATTGTATAGAGTAAGTTTCAAGACAGCCAAGGCTCTACAATAAAACCTCCCCCCCCCAAAAAAAAAAAGGAGAGAGAAAATGGGTAATCAAAATAAAGAAAGAAAATGTACTGTCATTATAATGGGGATTACTGAGAAGAAAGTACCTCCTCTTGTGACATGGACAATTCAGGATCTATGCTTTAAGCAATAGTATCAACATATAGGAGAAGCAGATTCTCAATACAGCAAGGAGACAGAGATGGGTGGATTCTTTAGGATTATAAATATTAGTGAAGATGGTGAAATGATTCTAAATTTGTATACACTAGCTACTTACTTGTACTGGTTGCCTGGCCCTTAAGCTCTTCTATATTGAATCTCAAAAGCAACATTAGAGGTGAAGACAAAAAGGTCTCATATTTGGTTACTGAGAGTCACTTATCACAATTTAGAAAAAGAAGCTCAGCTATTCAGTGGTGGCTCACATTTTTTAATCTGAGCACTCAGAAGGAATAGGAAAGCAGATCAATTTGAATTTAGGAAAGAGTGAGTTCCAGGGTAGCCTGGACAATGCAGAGAAATCCTGTCTTGAAAAACAAAACAACAAAACAAAACAAACAAAAATTATGAAAAGAATCTCACCAAGAATAGTTAGAGATTCAAGAATTCAGGGGAAAATCTATTGTTATAGTTTAAAACTAATATTCTACAAATGTTCCTAGCATAGTTGTAGAATTATGGTGGTATGCATTACTCTTAAAGATAGAACTCCTTTCTCAAACTGGATTTAACATATGATCCAGCTATCTCATTCATCAGTTTATAGTCAATGAAAATAAAACAGCTTGCCAAAGAGCCTCCTGACCTCTTCTTGTTATTATAGTCATGTTCATGGTATCTAAGATCTGTATTAAGCTTTACCACTTGCTAATAGAAATAGAAATATGGGGAGCCGTCATAGGGCACAAGCTCTGCTTCCAATCTCCAAAAACCCAGAGGAAGCTGGACTCCCAGGAGCTCTAACACACCTAGGATCATGGGTGAGTAGGCCTCACGATATCTCCCTCTGCAAATGGAATACTTGGGACCCTCTAAGACCTAGGAACTCCCTCATGGCCAGTGGCACAGGATCCTTCTAGTCTATACCTGTGCCCTGAGCAGTTCTAGGGCACCAGCTCTGTACTAAATCCTCCAAAACCCAGAGGAGGCTGGACTCCCAGGAGCTCTAACATGCCCAGGAACATAGGATAATAGGATCACAGGATCTCAGGAGCCTGGGCACACCAGGATTTCCAGATATCAGAGGCAGCTTGACTCCCAGGAGCTATCACAACCAGAATCTCAGGATCACAGGAATACAGAAACAGCTGGACTCTGAGGAGTTTGGACACAATCAAGATAACAGAACAGAGAGGTTCCAGTCAGAGACAGTGAGTGAAGGTAGCACTGGAGATAACAAGATGTTGAAAGGCAAGCACAAGAACATAAGCAACAGAAGCCAAGTTTACTTGGCATCATCAGAACCTAATTCTCTCACCATGGCAAGTCCTGAATACCCCCAAGACACTGAAAAAGCAAGATACAGATTTAAAGTCACTTCTCCTGATGATAATAGAGGACATTAAGAAGAACATAAATAACTGCCTCAAAAAAAAAAAAAAAAAAAAAAAACAGGAGAACACAGGTAAACAAGTAGAAGCCTTTATGAGGAAACACAAAAGTCCCTTAAAGAATTACAAGAAAACACAAACAAACAAACAGGTGAAGGAATTGAACAAAACCATCCAGGATATAAAAATGGAAGTAGAAACAGTAAAGAAATCACAAAGAGTTCACCCACAAGATAGCAAACCTAGGAAAGAGATCAGGAGTCATGGAAGCAATCATCACCAACAGAATAAAAGAGATGAAAGAGAGAATCTCAGGCATAGAAGACACAATAGAAAACATTGACACAACCATCAAAGAAAATGCAAAATGCAAAAAGCCCCTAACCCCATACATTCAGGAAATCCAGGACACAATGAGAAGACCAAACGTAAGGATAATAGCTGTAGAAGAAAGCAAAGATTCCTAACTTAATGGGCCAGTAAATATCTTTAACAAAATTATAGAAGAAAACTCCTTAACCTAAAGAATGAGAAGCCCATAAACATACAAGAAGCCTACAGAATGCCAAATAGACTAGACCAGAAAAGGAATTGCTCCCAACACATAATAATCAAAACATCAAATGCACAAAACAAGAAAGAGCATTAAAAGCAGTAAGGGAAAAAGGTCAAGTAACATATAAAGGCAAATCTATAAGAATTACACCAGACTTCTAACCAGATTTATAAAAGCAGGAAGATCATGGACAGATGTCAGACAGACCCTAAGAGAACACAAATGCCAGCCCAGGCTACTATACCCAGCAGAACTCTCAAGTACCATAGATAGAGAAACCAAGATATTCCATGACAAAGGAAATTTACACAATATCTTTTCACAAATCCAGCCCTACAAAGGAAAATAGAGGGAAAACTCCAACACAGGAGGGAAATAATACCCTAGAAAAAGCAAGAAAGTAATCTTCTTCCGACAACTTCAAAAGAAGATAGCCACACAAACATAACTCCACCTTTAATAACAAAAATAATAGGAAGCAACAAACACTTTTCCTTAATATCTCTTAACATCAGTGGATTCAACTCCCCAATAAAAAGAGATAGACTAACAGACAAGATACATAAATAGGACCCAACATTTTACTGTACACAGGAAATGTGCCTCAGTGACAATGATAGACACTACCTCAGAATAAAAGGCTGGAAACCCATTTTCCAAGCAGATGTTCCCAAAAAACAAGCTGGAGTAGCCATTCTAATATCGAATAAAATCGACTTTCAACCAAAAGTTATCAAGAAAGATAAGGATGAACACATTGTACTCGTGAAAAGAAATATCAACCACGATGAAATCTCAATTGTAAGCATCTATGCTCCAAATGGCAGGGCACCCACATTCATAAAAGAAATTTTACTAAAACTCAAAGCACACATTGTATCTCACACAATAATAGTGGGAGACATCAAGTGAATGATCTGTATGACAAGAACTTCAAGTTTCTGAAGAAAGAAATTGAAGAAGATGTCAAATGATGGAAAGATCTCTGATGCTCATGGATTGACAGGATTAATATAGTAAAAATGGCCATCTTGCCAAAAGCAATCTACACAGTTAATGCAATCCCCATCAAAATTCCAACTCAATTCTTCATAGCAATAGAAAGAACAATTTGCAAATTCATTTGGAATAACAAAAAACCCAGGATAGTGAGAACTACTCTTAACAATAAAAGAGCTTCTGGGGTAACCACCATCCCTGACCTCAAGCTGTACTACAGAACAATAGTGATACAAAATGCATGGTATTGGTATAGAGACAGGCAAGAAGATCAATGGAATAGAATTGAAGACCCAGAAATGAACCCACACTCCGATGGTCACTTGATCTTTGACAAAGGAGCTAAAACTGCCCAGTGGAAAAAGGACAGCAGTTTCAACAAATGTTGCTGGTTCAACTAGAGGTCAGCATGTACCAAAGTGCAAATTGATCCATTCTTGTCTCTTTGTTCAATACTCAAGTCCAAGTAGATCAAGGACATCCACATAAAAGCAGACACAGTGAAACTAATAGAAGAAAAAGTGGGGAAGAGCCTCGAATAGGAGAAAAGTTCCTGAACAGAACACCAACGGCTTATGCTCTAAGATCAAGAGTTGACAAATGAGACCTCATAAAATTGCAAAGTTTCTATATGGCAAAGGACACTGTCAATAGGATAACATGGCAACCAACAGATTAGGAAAAGATTTTTACCAACCTTACATCTGATTCAGGGCTAATATCCAAAACATACAAGAATTCAAGAAATTAGTTTCCAGACAAACAAATGACCCTATTAAAAATGGGGTACAGAGCTCAACAAAGAATTTTCAACTGAGGAATATCGAATAGCCTAGAAGCATTGAAAGAAATGTTGAAGATCCTTAGTCATCTGGGAAATTCAAATCAAAACAACTCTGAGATTCTATCTCACACCAGTCAGAATGGCTAAGACTAAAACCTCAGGCGACAGAAATGCTGGCAAAGATGTGGCAAAAGAAGAACATTCCTCCATTGTTGGTTGGATTGTAAGCTCTAAAACCACTCTGGAAATCAGTCTGGTGGTTCCTCAGAAAATTGGATATATTTATTACCTGTGGATCCAGCAATACCACTCCTGGGCATATACCAAAAATATGTTCCAACATATTACAAGGGTACATTCTCTACTAAGTTCATAGCAGCTTTATTTATAATGGCCAGAAAAATAGCTGGAAATAACCCAGATGTCCTTCAACAGAGGAAAGGATACAGAAAATGTGGTACATTTACACAATGGAGGACTACTCAGCCACTAAAAACAATGAATTCATGAAATTCTTAGGAAAATACATGGAACTAGAATATATCATCCTGAGTGAGGTAACCCAATTACAAAAGAACACACATGATATGTACTTATTGATAAGTGGATATTATTAGCCCAAAAGCTCATAATACCCAAGATATAACTCATAGACCACATGAAGCCCCTGAAGAAGTAAGACCAAAGTGTGGGTGCTTCAATCCTTAAATTGAACCCCAGAGTCATTAAATTGACAGGCTGGCAAACCAAGGAAGGGTAAGAATCTGCATAGAGCCTTATCAACCTAAGACGGAAATGCATTGCTTTTGATAATGCATATTCCATGTTAGGTTAGGAAGGCATTCTTGTCAGATTGACCTAAGACAGGTTCAGTCTTGTTTATGAAATAAAAAATGGGGAGAGTAAGAGAGCTTTTGGAGCTTCTTGGCAAGAATCTGACATGGGTCAAGGTCAAGGAAATGGGTTGCTTCCCAGGAATATGACATTGGAAAAGGACAAGGAAGTGTGCTTCAAGCAGGAATTGGACATTAGGCTAGAACAAAGAACCAATTTCAGGCTAGAATGTAAATCTTAGGCTAGAATAAAAATAATTTCAGGCAGGAATCTAAATATTAGGCTAGGATAAAAAAGTTAGTTTTAGACAGGAATCTAAATCTTAGGCTAGAACAAAGAAATAGGCTTCAGACATGAAAATGACTTTGGGCTAGGACAGGGAAGTTGGCTCAGATATTTTGGTCATCCTGATATGCCCTTAGAAACAGTGATCACAGGAGTGTTCAAGGAACTTTGTTTATTGCCTTGTTTGTTCTTTGACAATTTGTATTAATTGTCTTGCTTTTTCTCTGACTATTTGCATCTGTTGTATTGCTAGTTTCTCAAACAAGAACTGACCTTAACACTTGCATGTAATTAAAATGATATAAAAGTGAAAAGGAGAAGGAGAGATGAGATAGGGGTTTTCTAGGGAGGGAAAACAGGGAAAAGGATATCATCTGAAATATAAATAAATAAAATATCCAATAAAAATGAAATATAAATATGAATACAGAAAATTCAGATTATATAGAATAAACATCTTTCTTTAATAAGGAACAAAATATAATTATTTGAAATAAACTGGATCTCATTGTGTTAATTGAAGCAAAGTTGACTTTGGAAGGTAAGTACAGCATGTGCTTCTCAATGCCAACCCAAGAATAGAACACTGA
Organism: Grammomys surdaster; assembly: GCF_004785775.1. Classification (NCBI taxonomy): domain Eukaryota; kingdom Metazoa; phylum Chordata; class Mammalia; order Rodentia; family Muridae; genus Grammomys; species Grammomys surdaster. The sequence continues at coordinate 6,316,039 of NW_021604592.1, forward strand.
GATTACGAAGGTACTGTGAAAAGCCAAAGGAAAGCGACAGTAGTAAAAAAGGTTGTTGGAATTTATGGTCTGTGTTTCATGGAAGATACGATCATTCAACTTACTTCATCAAATTATAAAATTATTATCAGTTAAAAACTGATAGTTAAATAACATAAAAATACTTAAAATATTTTTTCATTTAGATTAAATTATGAGAAAATTAAGTACATCCTATAAAATAGCTATTTTCAAAATTTATTAAATTTTATTATATATTGTTATTATATGTTCAACATCTAATGTATGAAAGATAAATAAGATACTAGGTGTATCTGAGCACATACATGGAATGGAAATGTAGCTTAATTTTTTTCTACTTTATAGTTCAGTCTTTATGACTGCTTAAATAAAGGTAATATGTTCTATGCACACTGTGATCAGTCACTGATTAAGAAAATGGTTATCATTATACAACTTTATGTGCATTGTTTCAGACTCTGGCTTGTTATGCTGCCTCCCAAATCTAATATTACCCATGACCATTTATTTGAAGGCTGATTATCATTTGCTTATACATTAATTCTTTTTTAAATTCCTTTGAAGCTATCCTTTTTGTTTTTCTATGTATTTATTTGTTTAAGTGAGTTTTATTCATAACATTTTAGAAACTCAGCTTCAAATTTAAAAAGATGGTAGAACCTGCATCTTCTTCAGTGTTCACATATATACCAAAAAGTCTCAAAGTGTACAACACAGGACTGTGTTTATCATTGCAGAAGGCTTAACAAATTTGCCAATCACATTCTGTTTTAACTCCAGATGTATTTTCTTTCCATCCAAACAGGCTTTTATTTTCATGTATGTGTGTTTTTAGGCGTGTGTGTGTGTTTGTGTGTATATACATACACAAATACATACACAAATACACCATATATACATCTCCCAGGACCACTTCTCCAAGGGTGGCATTGTCAATAGAGGTCTGTGTTCTACCATACCAGTCAGCAATCAGTAAATTATCTCACAGGTCAATCTAATAAAGGAAATTCTTCAAATGACCTATCCTCTCCTTAGGTGCTTCTAGGGTTTTGTCAAGTTGATGAAAACAGTGACATGAGTTAGTTATGTTATCTATTTAATATCAGTGAAATCATAGCTTATGATTCAGTTTATTGTACATGGCTAAAATGACACTGTTTTATGGACTATGAATTTTAACATGTTTGTGATTTTATATACATACCACCAAAAGATGAACATAAGATAATCATGTCAGTGTTCCCCAAAATCACTTAAGATTATCCCTTTTATTACCAAATGATTCTCCACCTCATTCCCTGGCAATGACTAATGTTGCTTGAGTAATTCTTTTCACTAAATTCTATTTCTGTACAACTATATAGTATATAAGCTTCAGAGACTGGCTTTTCCCTACTCATTATCATATGTTTGAGGTATATCCATGGCAACTGGTTGTATATGATATTAGTTTTTCCATATGAATGGTCTTGCATTGTATGGGTTTTCTATAGATTGTCTGAACACTCACTGATAGCATTTAAGTAGAAACAATTAATAACAAAATTGTTAATAAAAGTCTTGCAGAAGTCTTTACTTTGTTTCCAGTACTTTATGTTGCAGCTTTTGTGTTATAACCATTTCAGTAGGTTTTTAGCAGCACAATTGTTAATTTAGTTCATCATCATTCATTCATGTAGCTTCTTAAAGTGAGTGATAGCACTATTGTCTGTCTTTCTATATTTATTATTTTGGTGAAACACTACTTTTCTATTTGCATTTTGTGTTTTCTCTCATGCATAAGAAATATTTGTTCTTAGTAAATTTTACTACATTTTATTCTGTAATGCCTAAAGATTCCATTTCCAATTTTTAGATTGATTAGTATTTAGAGTGAATTTTGTAAAGTTGTAAACATATCAAGGTTCATCTTTATGTGTTTATCCAACTGTTAATTCTTCCTCCATTGAATTTAATTTTTATCTCTCCCAATTCTCGAGTACCAATATTTGAAATAGAAATTTCTAGTTTCTTTGGAGACTCAGTTTTTTCATGTAATTATTTATTTATTTATCTATTTATTTTTGGAAACTGTCTTATGAGAAGATGTTTTTGCTGAAGCAAACATAGGAGGATGTTTTGCAGAAACCAGACAAGTGGTGTTTTTCTGGAAGCTGCCTGGAAAAAGGAAATGTGATGTTTTGCTAGAACAAATGTTTGAGAGAACAACACATGATGTTTGGAAAGTATATAAATAGAACCCAACAGACAGTGGATGATGCTATGTAGTATTGGTTTCCCTTGCCACATTTTGCTGGTCTTTGTTAGGCTTTGCTAGTGCTGGTCTTCACTGGTGAAACCGTGTGTTATTGTTTTGCCTACCCTCTTTGCTGATTGTCATTTGTCATGACTCCATAGAGAGAAATGCATCAAAAAACTTCTGGTCTGCTCCAGCAGCTTCTTGTCACTTCTGTGAACTTGAGTTGATTGGTCAGGCCTAGTGGTTTCTTCTGAATCTAGTTGCTATTGCTGATTAGTGAATGGTGTTTTCAAGTAAATCAAACTACTGTCGCTGGTTTGTGTGAAGTAAACTGATGATATCCTGACAATGCAGATTGAATTTGCCCAAAAGAACTATTTTAAAACTACATCCTCCTTTACCCTATTAACCTTTCCTTTCCACTACCTCTGGTGAGCTAGAAGGAGGTTAAAACATTTGAGTGCACATATTAAAGTAGGTTTTGAAAAATATAAGCCTAAAATATTCATATAGATCAATTTCTAGATCATTTCTTACTCACTATCTTTGTATATTTATAGGTAATTTGTCTCAATGTATGTCTGAGTTCAACTTAAGTGCCTGGTGTGCAAGAAGGCAAGAAAAGTATGTCAGATCCTCTAAAATTGGAGTTAGAGATGGTTGTAAGCCATCATGTATTTACTGAGTATTGAACTCAGATCCTCTGAAAGGGAGAAAAATAAAATAAAACACTCTTAGCCATTGAGACAACACTCCACATCCCAAGTACTAAGATTTTAATAAACCTCAAAAAATATTTTGGAAATATTAAACACATCCATACAATATTGTACACTCAAAAACAGCAGTATGACGTAAGTACATAAAATACTGATTCTACCTTACTCTCTTTCCCCAAGAAAAAAATATGTAAATGAATTAACTAGTTTTTAAAATATAATTATCATTAATTTTAACTAAAATAATCCTTTAATATTTTAAATCATTTCTGTCACAGATTCATGCATAAGTTACACAGGAATTATATATGAATAAAACAAGGAAATTCAAACTTTTATTTAATAAGTATTAATCATTATATGTTCATTATTATATTTGCTTTGGTATCATGATGAATCCAGTATTTATGTTAAACTAATATCTTCCCTTTTAGTTTATCATTATAGAAAATTTGAAATAAAAATGTGGAAATATTATGACAAAATTTTTCTTTCTTACCTAATAACTATAAGTACATTGTTTCCAATTTTTGTGTGATCTCTAATATAGTCTAATTATACTCTTTCATATAAGAAAAAAACCTGCAATTAAAGAGTATCCCCTCCTTAATGTAAAACTGTATAAACACCAATGACCTTTAATCAAAATTTTTTCTCTGTGATATAATTGAGTGCCCAAAAATTTTTGCGAATTTAAACACTGGGCTACATTTTTATTTTATATTTTGGGAAATTCGACAGATTATAAATGTTTTGAATTATGAACCTATTAACTTTATTTATTTATTTGTTTATTTAAATCTCTAGATTTAATTTCCCTCCTGGTCTACCCTCTAACCGCTCCACATCCCATACCTCCTCCCCATTCTCCTGTTTCCAGGAGGATGACCCCATCCACCCCCCACCAGAGGTCCAAGCTCCCTGGAGCCTCCAGTCTCTTGAGAGCCAAGAGCATCCTCTCCTACTAAACCCAGACCCCAAAGTCCTCTGTTGTATATGTGTTGGAGACCTCATATCAGCAGGTGTATACTTCCTGGTTGGTGGTCCAGCATCTGATAGATCTCAGGGGTCTGGGCCAATTGAGACTGCTTTTCCTTCTACAGAGTCACCCTCCTCCTCGAGCTTTCCCCCAATTCATCCACAAGGGTCTTCAGCTTCTGTCCATTGGGTGCAAACATCCGCAGCTGACACTCTCAGCTGCTTATTACATCTTCCATAGCCTCAGTAATAGTGCCAGGCCTTGGGACCACCCCTTGAACTGCATCCCCCTTTGGGCCAGTCTCTGGACCTTCTTTTCCTCAGGCTTCTCTCCATTTCCATCCCTGAAGTTTTTTCAGACAGGAACAATTATGGGCCAGAGTTTAGACTGTTGGATGACAACCCCGTTCCTCACTCGAAGTCCTTTCTGCTAAAGATGGGCTCTACAAGTTCTATTTCCCCAATGTAGGGCACTTCATCTAAGGTCCCTCCCTTTGAATCCTGATGGTCTTTCACCTTCCTAGTCTCTGGTACATTCTGGAGGGTCTCCCTACCTCATACCTCCTGAGGTTGCCTGTTTCCACTTTTTCTGCTGGCCCTCAGGGCTTCAGTCTAATTTCCCCACCCAATACCCCCCATCTCCTTTCCCTCCCAGGTCCCTCCCTCCCCCTAGTGGCTGCTTTCTTCTTCCTCCCAAGTGAGACTGAGGTGTTCTCATTTGGGGCCTTCAGCTTATTGACATTTGTGAGTTCTGTGGACTGTATCTTGGGTATTCTGTACATTTTTATTGCCTAATATCCACTTATTAGTGAGTACATACCATGGGTGTCATTTTGGGTCTGAGTTACCTCACTCAGGATGATATATTTTAGTTCCATCCATTTGAAAGTATAATAATCAATCAGAATTTTGTATCTTTGATTATACTATATATTTATAACTGCATTTATAATAAGAATGGCATTTCTTATTATCTATACAACAGGAGATATCAATAAATGAAACCTTCACATAAGAGATTGCAGCAATTAGAAGAAAGCAGAGAGTTCACTGAAAATTTAGACATGTAAGTGACAAAATGTTTGTTGAGATTTCTGAGGCTAATTTTTCTTTATCAAAGTTTGTTCTTATTACTAATTGGGAGCAACTAAAATCCTGGACTATGAGAATGTTATGTGATTAATTTCAGGAGTTCAGTCCACTTTTGTGAATCTTATCAATGTGATATTTAGTTGAAGATTTGTGGGTACCTTTCATATTCCCACTTGAAGCCAGATGGAAAGAGGCTTACTTTTAAAAGTCATCTGTCATACTTCACCTTTATCTCCTTACATCAGATAGATGAAGAAGAGTAGGAACATCTGACTTAGCAAAGGTAAAGGTAACAGTACAAGATGTCCTCCAAGTTCAACTACATGGTGCATCCAACATTTTGAATAGATAGATAGATAGATAGATAGATAGATAGATAGATAGATATAGATAGATATAGATATAGATATAGATATAGATATAGATATAGATATAGA
>NW_021604592.1:6321534-6411852 GCF_004785775.1 Grammomys surdaster
GATATAGATATAGATATAGATATAGATATAGATATAGATATAGATATCCTATTTTTTTCTGCTGGCATTCAGGGCTTCAGATTTCCCTACCTAATACCCCACATCCCCTTTCCCTCCCAGGTCCCTTCCTCCCTCCTCCTGGTGGCTGCTTTCTTCTCCCTTCCAAGTGGGACTGAGGTGAGGTGTCCTCATTTGGGCCCTTCAGCTTCAGCTTATTGACTTTTTGAGTTCACAGTTATACATATATCTGGGAGATCAATCTGAAGTGAATTTTCTCTTTTGGAAGTTGGAAGCTGGTAGTATGTTCATTTAAATTTAATCAACTTGACTGATACTAAGCATTAATACTATCTCTTGAAAGAAATACAAAAACAAAATTCTACACTATGCAGATAATAAAGGAAAGCAATATGAGTCACAATGCCTCTCCTACAATTGCTTATGATATATTAGAGAAAAATAACTACAAGATAGACATATGTCAGTTGTTTGTAAGATTTGGTCCAGACTTTAAATATTACAAAATCAACAAGAGATGAATAATATATAGTATAACAAAATAGTCTTATGAAGTCACTTATATTTGTTCGAATGCATTCAGAAGTGCACTAATTCCCTAGTCTCTTCTTTATCCAATAAAACTAACAACTAAGATTAAACATCACATGCAATAAAAGTGATTGAAATAAAAACTGTATCAATTACTTTTCTGTGATGAGACTTTATTCAAATGTTAATATAATAAAGAATCGTTAAGAGGGAAGGAGCAGTTTGGGAAATGAGAATATGTCATTATGAACTTGAAAGCAACCTAGAGACATTATATGTCAATTTTAGTCAGAAGTCTAATCAGTGAGTTAGCTGTCTAAAATCAAAAGCAGACTTGAGATCACATAAATAATTTGAATATAAGTAATAGGGAATTTTAAACTCCTTGAAGGACTAGTCAAGATCTGTGATATCAGCAACAAGATAGCTAAAGATAAATGAATGCAGCAAAATACTTTATTAGTTATAACCAATGCTAAGCAAAGACTAGTGTTTTAATCTAAATCCAAACCCATGAATTAATATAGGAACACAGATGTTCCCAGTGCAAAATAATGAGGAAATTCCCATCTTCATTCTGCTTTTTGTATTTGGATTACCTGCTTAATTTAAATATGGAACAATCAATATCCAGGAATTGCCATTAATTTCCTTTGTAAATATTTCTTATGAAGTTAGATCTGTTCTCAAAATGCCTGTCTGTGGGGGGTGGGGGGGGTGGGGGGGGAATTAGAGCAGCTGTGGTGGAGTCCCAGTGGGTTTCCATGCTGCAGCTGGTCCCACATGCAGGAGGAGCGTTTATGGTTCCAGCGGCCTGGAGGCTTTGGCGGAGGCAGGCCCCAATGACATGAGGAAGTCCTTCCTTGGTTCCAGAAAGGTTTATTGTCATGGCAGATGGTGGATGGATCTAGGCATACCCCCTTAAAACTCAGGGCAGTCCCGAGTTATATAGGGAGGGAAAAAGGGGAAGGATCTTGGGAGGATCTAGGGAGGCATGCTTAATTTGCTCTGCCTGCTGGCCATCATTAGTATGTAAATCCCTAGGCCCTGAGGCCTCTAGTCATGACCTCTACCCATGCAATTTGGGAGGGGCTGTCTGGCCTTCATTAGCATGTAAATCCCTGGGGCCTGAGGCCTATAGTCTGGCCTATGTGACTGAACAACGTAATTCTATGGAGATTGGACTGCTTTTCAGGGCCCTGGGTTCTTGGAGCTCACAGAACTCATGCCAGTTCTCACGCAGAGTCTCGGGGTTCTAGACAACTGCTCAGCCATGACCCAGGATACCCTTATGCAGTCCCACACCTTTCCTGAGTATTGAATAAATAGCATAGTGTGTAGAATAATTACTTATAAATTGAAAAATGAGTCTAGCTATCCATTACATATATAAAAAGCTAAGTGGAACATATGTTTTTAATCACAGAACTGGAGTGGAAGATACAGGCAGAATTTAGTATCCTGCTTGGCAGAATGTCTAACCAATCAGTAAGCTCTTACTTCTATGAGAGACCTTGTCTCAAAAATATAAGGCAGATAGAAGTTGAAGATTACAACACAGTCAACTTCTAACTTCCGCACATGCACTAATGAGCATGGACAAGCAAACACACACCAGCACAGAAAGAGATGCTAAATAAATTAATGAATTAATATTAATAAGTGAATGGATAATAAACAAATATAAAACAGAACACAGAACTTGTATGGAAAGATTGAAGGATTCAGACAGGAATCACACACACACACACACACACACACACACATATATATATATATATATTAACCTATAGTATTTATATTAGATAAGCATCTTGGAATTGCACTATCTATGCTTAAATCATAAAATTGGTGTACATAGCTTCTGGGCCTCTAACTAATTAAGAGTAAATTAATTTAAGATGACAGTGTATCTATTAATAGAGCTATGAACCAATTTAAAATTGTAGAAAATGATTAGTATTAAAAATTAATCATTTACCATAAAAGTTAATTCAAATCTTGTATTAGACACTATTATTTTTTGCTTTAATGACATTTGGCACAGATACAATCCTTTCTAAAGTGCTAAGAGAAATATACCTCTGTTTAGAATGAGACTGATAGAATTTGTTTCTTAAGTTTCCAGCCATAGATAATTTCATCACTCCTTAACATTTTGAGTTCTGTAGCTAATATGTTTCTCATGAGTTGGATGGTATTATGTTTGTGTATGTGCTTCTAGTACCTATTCTAGTCTTTCAAGTAATGGGACATACGATGCAGACCATTAGTAAAACCAAGTATGTAGAATGTAAAGCTGGAACAGAGGGGCTTCATTCTACGCATATTAGAGCTCACATAGAATCCAGACTGGTATTCATACCAATGCTGGGCTACTACTGTGTTACTAACATTTAATTCATAGTATTCAACAATAGCTGAAACAGGTAATGTTAATAATCAGTTGGTGAATGGGATTCCGAAAGCTAAATAGAAGTATAAATGCAAATTAAAACAACCCTTAAATTCAACCTTATACCAGTCAGAATGGCAAAGATCAAAAACTCAGGTGACAGCAGATGCTGGCAAAGATGTGGAGAAAAAGGAACACTACTCCATTGTTGGTGGGATTGCAAGCTGGTAAAACCACTCTGGACATCATTATGGAGGTTCCTCAGAAAATTGGACATATTATTACCTGAAAACCCAGCTATATCACTCCTGGACATTTATCCAAAAGATGCTCCAATGTATAACAAGGACACATGCTCCACTATGTTCATAGCAGCCTTCCTCATAACATCTAGAAGCTTCAAAGAACCCAGATGTCCTTCAACAGAGGAATGGATACAGAAACTCTGGCACATTTACAGAATGGAGTACTACTCAGCTATTAAAAACAATGAATTCATGAAAGTATTAGGCAAATGGATGGAACTAGAAAATATCCTGAGTGAGGTAACCCAATCACAAATAACACACATGGTATGCATTGATAACATGATGATATCACTGATAAGTGGATATTAACCCAAAAGGTTAGAATACCCAAGATACAATTTCCCGACCACATGAAGCTCAAAAAGAAAGACCAAAGTGTGAATGCTTTGGTATTTCTTAGAAGGGGAACAAAATATTCACGGAAAAAAACCACAGAGACAAAGAGTGGAGGAGTGACTGAAGGAACAGCCATCCAAAGACTTTCCCACCTGGGGATCTATCTCATATACAGTCACCAAACCCAGACACAACTGTGGATGCCAAGAAGTGCATGTTGACAGGAGCCTGATATAGCTTTCTCCTGAGAGGCTCTACCAGAACCTGAAAAATACAAAGGTGGATGCTTTCAGTCAACCATTGGACTGAGCACTGAGTCCCCAATGGAGGAGTTAGAGAAAGGACTGAAGGAGCTGAAGGGGTTTGCAACTCCGTAGGAAGAACAACAGTATCAACCAACCAGAACCCCAAGCCCCCAACCCCCAGCTCCCGAGGACTAAATCAACAACCAAAGAATGTAGTAGGATATCTTCCATCTACATTTGCAATAAGCTCGCTAATGTGGGAGGAGTGAAGAGTGGGAAGGAGGAGGAAGAGGAAGAGGAAGAGGAAGAGGAAGAGGAAGAGGAAGAGGAAGAGGAAGAGGAGGAGGAAGAGGAGGAAGAAGAGGAGGAGCTAACAAGGAGGGAGGATTGAGAGGGGGAAGATGGTAGCAGATGTCAGAGTGTCTCTAGCAGTCTAAGGTAGCAACTTATCAGAATGTTAAATATTGGGTAGCAACTCAATTGTATGGGCATTTTGTTAATTGAGCATTTTCAATTATACAAAGCCTTTGGATAATATTAAGCATTAAAGTCTCATTTCTACCGGGTACCGCATGGATGGTGGGTATTATCAGGGGTTCAATCAAACTTTGTGGAGACAGCGTGGTAGATTGGCAAAGTACCACCATGCTAGTATCTTGCAGGTCTGGTTGTAGTGTATGTGGCCCTTCGCCCTTCCAGTTGTGGTGTGCTTGGTTTCTGGCTGCAAAACATGGCTGCCTGAGCTAAGCTGAGCACAGCCACCAGGTTAGTCAGCCAACATTCACACTGTTTTAAATATTACCCTCAACAAAAGAGAATACATGGAGGGACCCATGGCTTCAGCTGCATATTTAGCAGAGGGTGGCATTGTCAGGTATCAATGGGAGGAGAGGTCTTGGGTCTTGTAAAGGCTTGATGCCCCAGAGTAGGAGAATGCCAGGGCAGGGCGGTGGGTGTGGGTGTGTGGGTGGGGGAACACCTTCATAGAAGCAAGAGGAGGGAGGAAGGGATGGAGGATTCCAGAGGGGAAACTGGGAAAGGGGATAATATCTGAAATGTAAATAAATAAAATATTCAAATAAATAAATAGACTCTGCTATATAACAAATGAAAAGAGATATTTCATCCCAAAAAGTGTATGAGGTCCTCAGGGATATGAATAAAGTTCAGAAAATTTTAAAAACACATTTACTTTTATTTTATTACAATTTTACCTATTTTTCCTAACAAAGTTCTGTAAGACAAGAGTAACGAATGAAAATCAATTCAGAAGTATTTTAGAAAACAAGTCATGAGAAATATCTTAAAGCATACTTTCTTTTTTATTTATTCTTTTTTCTTATTGGATATTTTCTTTATTTACACACAAATGTTATCCTCTTCCCCGGTTTCTCCCCTCAAAACTCCTATAGGCTTCTACATCCCTTAAGAATCATGAAACATGTTGGAATCTGTGTGGGTGTAAATTGTTACAAATTTTCTCAAATCATGCTTATGAATATATCAATAATGTCCTTGAATAGAATAAGGAGGTGAATTCTGTTATACTGAATATTCTTTACATTTGTTCATTCTCTTATAAATTATGACAATGATATATTTGTGTTTACTTTGGTCATATTTTTACAAATCATAATTGAAAGTTAAACAAACAAAATATCATTTTAGTAGCAAATAGTAATTTTCTAGATAGTTTACCAAAATTAAGATTTTATATTAGTATTTATTATATTTTCTCCATTGTTTTAAGGTTTTTCTAGAAAAGAACAATACTGCAAAGGGGGGGGGGCAGTGTTATCTTGTGCTGTGTTCACGAAACCTTGCAAATAATTGATTTTGCTCTTAGGAAAGATTCCTTTTACTTAATAGATAGGCTTCTGTCACCTCGGGATTGGGTTTCAGGAGCTAAGTAAATAATAAAGTAAGATATTCTCATAAGCCAGCTGTGCATTTTGTGGTCATCTGTGCGGTTCTGGTTCTATTATGTATGCTAGGAAATCATATATGTCTACAATTGCAAAAGTAACATGCTTTCTATGAATTTCCAAGATTCAACAATACATTTATATGTGTGCTAAGAAAGGGATGCTTCAAACTATATGAACCCACCCCCGCAGTCTTAAATCATGTTGCTGCTTCCTTTCAAGTTTATCATTACTGTTAATAGGACCCTTAAGTACAGAATTATTGGTGAATTGTCCATCTCAATTCCATCCATCCACTTTTATCATATATTACATGGCTGTGTTTGTTCTTACGTAACTAAACATTAAAATTTTAATCATTTGGACCTAATGATTGTTTTCATTAAAGATTTCTTTCTTGGTTCCTAGAGTTTTGTTTCCGTGAAAAGATACATTGTAAATACTAGCATTCCAACTTCCTTTTTTTAATTGGATATTTTATTTATTTATATTTCAGATATTATCCCACTTCCCCATTTCCCCCCCCCAGGAATTCCCCATCCCATCCCCCTCTTCCTTCTATGAGGATGTGTCCCCACCTACTCATAAACCCACTCCTACCTCCCCTTCCTCGTATTCCTCCACACTGGAGCATTCATCCTTCATAGGACTAAGGGTCTCCTCTCACACCAATGCTCAACAAGGCCATCCTCTTCTACATATATGGCTGGAGTCATGGATCTCTCCATGTGTGTTCCTAGGCTGGCTGTTTAGACCCAGGGCACTCTGGTTGGTTGGTATTGTCACTCTCCCCATGGGGTCAAGAAACTCCTTCAGCTCCTTTAGCCTTCTCAATAACTCCTTCATTGGGAACCCAGTGACCTAGTATCACCAGTTCAGTGATAGTGTGCTGTGAGCATCAGCCTCTTTATATGTAAGGCTCTGGCAGAGCCTCTCAGGCGACTGCTATATCAGGCTCCTGTCTGCATGCACTTCCTGGCAACCACAACAGTGTCTGCTTTTTGGACTCTTGCCTCTGCTCCACACTTTGTCTCTACATTTCCTCCCATGAGTATTTTGTTACTCCTAAGATGGACCGAAGCAACCCCACCTTGCTCTTCCTTCTTCTTACGCTTTATGTGGTCTGGGAGTTGTATCTTGCATATTCCAAGCTTTTGTGTTAATATCAACTTATCAACGAGTTCATACCATGTATGTTCTTTAGTGATTGGGTTACCACACTCAGGATGATATTTTCTAGTTCTATCCATTTGCCTAAACATTTCATGAATGCATTGTTTTTAATAACAGAGTAGTACTCCATTGTGTAAATGTACCACATTTTCTGTATCTGTTCCTCTGTTGAAGGACATCTGGGTTCTTTCCAGCTTCTGACTATTATAAATAAGGCTGCTATGAACATAGTGGAGCAGGTGTCCTTGTTATATATTGAAGTGTCTTTTGGGTATATGTCCAGAAGTAGTATAGCTGGGTCCTCAGGTAATATTATGTCCAATTTTCTGAGGAACTGCCATACTGATTTATAGAGTGGTCGTACCAGTTACAATCTCAACAACAATGGAGTAGTGTTCCTTTTTCTCCACATCTTTGCCAGCATCTGCTGTCACCTGAGTTTTTGATCTTTGCCTTTCTGACTGGTGTGAAATGAAATCTCAGGATTGTTTTGATTTGCATTTCCCTAATGACTAGGATGTTGACATTTCTTTAGTTGCTTTTCAACAATTTGACCTAATGTTCCCGGCGCACTTCTGCCTTATGCGGACAAGCGCTGCTCAGACTCCTTCCTTTCAGAGGAAGACAAAAGGAGGATGTTACAAGCCTTTCCAGTATTTGAGGATGCAGGGGGAGGCCATGACCACGCACCTGTAAAGTATGCCTCTATCAAAGAACTTGATGAATCGGTTAATAAATATGGAGTTGATGCTAATTTTACAGTTATGCAGCTTGAGAGATTTGCCACTATGGCAATGACTCCGAATGACTGGCAAAACACAGTAAAAGCTGTTCTCCCTAATATGGGACAGTATATGGAATGGAAAGCTTTATGGCATGATGCTTCTCAAGCAAGTTACATCTTGAATATGAGAGAGAGACAAAGGGTTTTAGAAAAACAGTTGTCCTCTCTCTGAGCTGTGTCAGCAAAAAGGAATAAAAAGGCTATTTCAGAGCTCATCTAGAAAAAGAAAGAAATTCGGGAGACATCCTGAATTTCTCTTTATTTAGCTCTTAGATATCCTTCTTTGTTGTCTGTCCTTGGTGCGCCAATGTCCACTTGTTTGTGTTTGCCTTTTGTTTCATTGTCTAAATGTTCTGTGTTTGTTGCATGTTCAAAAGAAAAGATCGTTAAAACTGCTTGATACAACCATTGGTCTAGTTTAACTTTGCTTTAAAGACAGTCTTAATGTGCACAGATAGGTTGCCTGTAGCTAAGAGTTGAGCTGAGCTGAAAAAGCCTTTCCAGGAATTGAGGTTGGCATAAGCTGCTTTTAAAAGAGACCAGTAGCTTTTTGGGTTTTATAAGGAAGCTAAGAGTTGTTTTGTCCTAGAAAAATCTCTGTGACAAGGTGCTTTTCTCTTGAAATTACAGCTAGAAAAGGCAACAAATTTTGTTTGGTCTAAATATATAAGATGCATAGCCACTTCATTGTTGTTTCTGATTGGTTTTAAAAGTATAAAAATGTTCTACATGTCTTGGTTATAGACTATTGGCTTAAATTATTGGGTGTGATTAGAAATTTACAACTTTGGTGACAGAAAGTTAGTTTAAAATGGTAACTCAGGGTTGGAGTCATTCAGAAACCAGATGTATAAAAAATAAGATTTTAAAACAGTATCTCTTCAATGAGATAATAAAAGCTGCTTCATGCATTCATATGTAAGAATTGGCAGCAAAACTTTGTAACATAAAGGTAATCTACTTGGTGTTGATTTTAGAAAAAATAGATTGTTTACACTGCTTCTGGTTTTGCTTCTCAAAATTAATGGTTATATTCTAATGTTACAAAAGAAATTTAAAAATTTAGTTAAACTGCCAGTATTCCATTGGCTACAGTTGGCAGTTCTAATCTTGAGTTTGGGAGTTTTTTGATTCGCCCATGTTTATAGAAAAGGAGACAACAGGTAGAGTTAAATAAAAATATTTAAAACAAGTTGTGATACAGTGCTGGCCTGCTAGAAGGATAATCTTTGCACTAGGCCTCCGAAGAGATTAAGAACATTTACATTTAAATTAAGACAATGCAGACTGGGATCTTAACATGATTCTAGGAGAAGGCCAGTGTGATGCTAATCAGGTTGAACTGCCTACACAGCTCTCAGACCATACAAGCAGACTTAGATACATTCGTCTTTGCGATGAAATTGCGCCCTCATACAATCAGAGTCTGGCAATAGCTTGCACAGAAACTAAAGATAAAAGATGTTTTAAATGTGGAAATTTAGATAGTTTTTAAAAATGACTGTCCCAGGAACAAAGGCTTGAGCAACAGTCAGGTGACCAAGGTTACTTGACAAACTTGTCCTTGGTACAAGAAGGATAATCTTTGGGCCAGGCCTCAGGATATAGGCTGAGATTAAAAACATTTACATTTAAATTAAGGCTATATACAGAGTGGGCAAGGCAGGAGCTTGTATTTCAGACATTCCTTTTGTCCTGACCTGCCTCTAGAAGGGTGTTTTCTAGAATTTGTTTATTGCCTTGTTTGTTCCTTAGGGAGGTGTCAGCCTCAGACTCAAAAGAAATTCAAAACAGCTTATGGGCCAGGAGTTAGAGATAATGATTCTTTTTACCCTCAATTTTTTAAATCTGGACAGTCAGGGCCATTCGGCTGCTGACCGTCACTGTTTAGAGCCTGACAGGCCAAAAGAGATGGTCAAATGGAAGGATGTCTTGACCGGACAATGGAAAGGCCCGGATCCTATTTTAATAAGAGCCAGGGGAGTGGTTTGTGTTTTTCCGCAGGAAGAAGACAACCTGTTTTGGCTACCAGAGCGACTGACGCGACGACTCGCGAAATCAGAAGATGACACACAGGCGGACCCTCCAAACTCTGATGACAGCCCTCGTGCTGATCCAAGGGATACAGGTTCCTAGTATATCGGGGGAACAATGATGGGCCATATTATCTGCCTTTCCAAAACCCATACCAGTTAGATATAATGTAGCTAATCTGTCCAGGAAATTGTCTCAATATCTTGCAGGAAATTGGTCAGAAAACTTCAATGAGACACTCAAAAAATTGAGAGCAGCTGTGGTGGCCATCAACTCAACACTTTTAGATCTGTCCCTGACTGAGGGACTCTCCTCCTGGATCTCTTCAGCTTTCTCTTTCTTTAAAAAGTAGGTGGGAATAGGCCTGTTTGGTATGCCCTATGTTGCGGATTAGTGTTCATGCTTTGGTTGGTTTGTAAGTTCAGAGCTCAACAAAAACGTGACAAGGTCGTTATTACCCAAGCACTTACAGCCCTAGAACAAGGCTCATCTCCTGAAATTTGGTTATCCATGATTAAAGAAATAGCCAGTAGACAGATTCCTCAGCCATTGCACCCCAAGGGATTTGCCCATTGCACTGGGTTGGTGAGGAGTCTTGGCCTGGCTGGTCCTTGTCTGTGTAGCTGTGGTACCTGAATTTGAGGCAAACAGCCCTTGCACCCCTGGGAGATGGCTCCATTGCACAGGGATGGGTGTTTGCATCTCTCTCTGTTTCCCCTAGCCCTTGTACCCAGAGGACTTGTTTCCATTGCACCTGGTAGGGTAAGGGAGACTGTCTTAAACTATCAGTCCTTGATCGCTTATTCCCCCAAGATGGAATTTGCTTGATCGGGCTTGAGTTTGAGTCATGATTGGTACCATGCTAGACAGGCCAAGGACAGCCAGATGGACAGCTCCATCTTTTCATCTCCAGGCCAGCTGCCATTGGTCCCAACGACGGGAATAGGTTGATGCCATATGCCAGAGGTACACTATGAGCTGTGAGTTTACCCCATGACGGGCATTGCGAGCGGCCACAACCTGGGGCACACATTCTGAATGCCAGGTGTGGGTGTGTGACCCTTGTAGCCTAAGACAGGGAGCTCACCATTCTTTGTTGCTGGCTATGGAAGAACATCAACTAGCCTAAGACACGGGACATTGGCCAGTGCCTGTGATTCTTAATTAAAACAAAAAGGGGGAGATGTAGAAAGCCGCAGCTTGTGCTGACAGCATTCGCCATTACAAGATGGCGCTGGCATCCGGTGCTCCTCCAAGTAAACAAGTAAACCGCGCATGTGCTATGGTAAAAGCGTGCCAAAGTCACAGCCCATCCCGGGGCGATTTGGCGGGTAACGAGTAAGCAGCCAATTAGAAGTGGACACGCTGCTCCAAGGGTATATAAACAGTGCCTCTTCCGGGCCCGGAGTCTTCCTCTTTACATTGGAATAAACGTTTGCTGCGGAAGGATCCTGGTGTGTTGCCATGTCTTCCTTGCTGGCGAGGTGGGCACGCGTGACACAGTTTGTTGGTTGTTGTTTTGTCCTATTGGCAGTGTCCTTTGCTTTACAGAAGCGTTGCAGTTTTTTGAGATCCCATTTCTCAGTTCTTGATCTTAGGGCATAAGCCATTGGTGTTCTGTTCAGAAATTGTTCTCCTGCTCCCATGTATTCGAGGTTCTTCCCCACTTTCTCTTCTATTAGTTTCACTGTATCTGGTTTTATTTGGAGGTTCTTGATCCACTTGGACTTGAGCTTTGTACAAGGAGATAAGAATGGATTGACTTGCATTCTTCTACATGCTGATCTCCAACAATCTTATAGTTTCTGTTTATATGACATCCTTCCTTCAGCCTTTTATTTTCAATATCTTCATATCTATGAATTTAAAGTTTGTGCCTTTTTTAAATATTATGTGTTAGATTTTTGATTTTAAATAAATATTGAAGAGTTCTGTCTTTTGACTTGGGTTGTTAATTTATCTCACTTTTTGAGACACTTTCTCTATAGCTATTCTAGGGATGGCTGTGTATATGCATACACATACATAAAATTATTCATCTTTTCCCAATAAATATGTTAATAATAGAACCACTGAATTGTAGTTGACATGGCCATGCTATTATTTCTGAACATAATATTCAATAAGTTTTAACCTATGTATATAACAATAATCATTGCCACAACCACTATAATTTTTGCAACACTCATATAAATAGCTGAAATGTGTTTTTGCAATTTTCTTAGCTTGGGTCTTACAATATGTGTTTTCTGTCAAAATAGACCCCTCTTGGTTTTGTTATTCTGCATTTTTTTTTTACTGTGTTTTATGCCTTCAATTATCTCACTATATTCTGTTCTTCTCTATACTGATAATATATAATTTGTAGCAATTACTAATACAGAAACCTGCTTTTAATGTGACTATTCTCTTTTATAGCCTTGTGCCTCTATTCCACAGATAAGAATGATTACTCTTTATTTGCTGTATGCTTTCACAACCAATTTTAAAATATCTTACATTTAGCTCTGTGAAACATAGCTTTACATCTTTTACTTTTCAAACAAATAGATCACTTATTCAGGAAACCAATGACATCATTTATACTTCAAGTAAATTTTAACCTGTTCTTAATGGAAATTTAAAATTGTAAATATTATATTAAAGCAAACCTGGCATCTGGCAAACAAGCTGATTAAAATTCAGTTCTAGTTCTTCAGTAACTAGTGCAAAGTGTACACTGTTTGCCAGGAGCTTTGTGAGCCTGTGGTGTCATTGGCTGTCCCACTATGGCATGTTAGCTTTTTCTAACATTACCCACCCACCACAACAATACTGCTAATAATTACATCCCACTGACTGCTCACACAAGTTTTTCATATGGTTGGCCTCGTATTATTATTTCCTGCTGAGCTTTTCTTCCCAGCATTTTAAATTCTTCCTTGCCATTATTCAAAGTTACTGAAGCATATGAGTAAAGTACCACTTCCTTTGAAAACAGTCTTTTAAGCAGGTAAAATTCCAAATCTCTCTCTCATTTAGAAAAGAAAAAAGATAAAGCATCATACTGAGTGTTGTTCACATAAATCTTGCAGTAAAAGGTATGTTTATGAATATGTAGCAATTTGAAGGACTATGCAGTGTTTTTTTTTTCTTTTTTTCTTTTTTACATCTGAGCTCTAAGTAGGAATTACTTTATATCATAGGAAATCACCATTGTGGCATGACACAGTGGAACTACTGAAGATATTTACATAGTAATAAAAATTGATAGAGTTCAACATCATCAAACTTACAGCCTGTTTTTGAGAAATTGTGTATTTATACTCTACTTAAAGCAAAGAAAGGTTTTTAATAAGAGTAATTCATGAAAGGTAATATGTATTTTTTAAGGCTTCTTTTGGAAGAGAACAACTTTCTGGTGATTTTCTATAAAAGCTAATTGGTGACAAATCATGAAAACCAGCATGAGAACACAATGCCTATAGGGTTCTTAAGGTGTATAAAAACTGCTGCAATGTACATTAGCCTGATTTATAATAAGTTCATTGAGATAATTTACATTTTAAAAAATTTGCTCTTTTTTTTCCTTAAGATATATTTATTAAAATTTCATTATTTTCAAATACTCACTTAAAATTAAAAATAATCATATTGCCTACCCTTTCCTTTATCTTCCATCAAATTCATTGCATCTCTCTCACTCTCTTTTTCCTTCTCCCTCTCTACATATGTGTGCATGTATATACATATGTGTACATATATATGACACACAGAGTCGATTAAATGTTGCATGTATGTAGGCATACACACACATACACACACACATGCATTTCAGGGTTTGCCATGTGGAATTTGGTAATACATTAGGTGCCTCCTCTCTGGAGAAGACTAGAGAATATTCCATTCAGTGTTTTGGTCATACTTAACTTTCTCTCTTTCTTTCTCTCTTTCTCTCTTTCTTTCTTTCTTTCTTTCTTTCTTTCTTTCTTTCTTTCTTTCTTTCTCTCTTTCTTTCTTTCTTTCATATTAAAAGATGATTTATTTATGTTCACATGACAATCTAAGAGCATTAAATCCAGCTTCAAAGGAAGATAGACATATAAGAGGTATTCATAAGAAGGTGCTAAGTTAAAAAGAAAGTATATAAGAAAAAAATGACAAAGAAGTTAGTCCATACAAGTGAAAACTTCCTCTAACCTTGCTCACTCTATTGACTACAAAACTTTTATCAATATAAATTCACCACAAAATATTCTTTTTGGAAGGATGTAAGTAAGATTAGGTGTAGGCAGGAAAGAGAGGTCCAAGGATTATTAGATGTAGATGATCTTAAGGTTTGGAGTAGACTCGACTTCCTACTTCCCCCGAGTTTCTAAGGCATGATAATCAACACAGCAGAGTTCTTGGTCCAGGTAGAAGTGTTCTTCAACAAGTTAGAGTCTCACAGAAAAGACAAAGAAAGAAACAATGACTCCCCCTCAATATCCCAAATAGGTCTATGAGTCAGCCATTCACACAGTTGACAGATAGTGATGGGTTTCATTATACATTCCTGGGTTATTTGCTCTTTAAAAACTTAACAATTTTGATTAAAATCCATGTAGTAAAAGTATTGTACAACTCTTTGTATTCAGATCAAATATTGCCATAGGATTTTAAAGAGAGGATTGTCTGCTGAATTGCTGAATCTGATTACAGATAGCATATATATATATATATATGTTGATTTGCTACACCAAAGACAGTCTTTTTTTTTTTTTAAATTGGATATAGCCAGGAACAGGTAAGATTCTGCACAGAGCCCTATCATCCTAAGTCAGAAATACACTGTTTTTGATAATGCCTATTCCATGATGTTAGGTAAGGAAGGCATTCTATTATTCTCAGATAGATCTAAGACAGGCTCAGTCTTGCTAATGAAGTAAAATACAGGGAGAGTCGGAGAGCCTTTGGGGCTGCTCAGCAAAAATATGACATGAGACAAGGACAAGAAAAAGGGCTGCTTGGCAGAAATATGACATTGGCCAAAGAAAAGGAAGTAGGCTTCAGGTAGAAATCTAACATTAGGCTAGAACAAAGAAGTAATTTCAGGCAGGAATATAAATCTTAGGCCAGAAAAAAGAAGTAATTTCAGACAGAAATCTAAATATTAGGTTAGAACAATGAAGTAATTTCAGGCAGGAATCTAAATATTAGGCTAGAACAAGGAAGTAGACTTCAGAAATGAAAATGACTTTGGGTTAGGACAGGGAAGTTGGCTCATATATTTTGATCATCCTAATAAGCCATTAGAAACAGTGATCATGGGAGTGTTCACAGAAATTTGTTTATTGTCTTGCTTGTTCTTTGACTATTTGCATCTATTGTACTGTTAGTCTGTCAACCTAGAACTGACCTGAATACTTGCATGTAATTCAAATGGTGAAAAAGCAAAAAGGAGGAGGGGGATGGGATAGGAGGTTCTAGAGAGGAGAAATGGGGAAAGGGAATGATGTCTGAAGTGTAAGTAAACAAAATATCCCATTGGGCATACTTTCTGAGTTGATATTTCATCACTGGCTTCCAAGTTTCCACTTTAGTGATGTTCCAATTCTCCATGTCCATTTGTTGTCCCTGTCTGTTTTTACCTTTCATCCTCTGAAAAATAACTGATAATCATTCTGAACTCGATAGGCTTTCTTACTCGACACAGCTCATTATATGGATTTATGTAATTTGTAATTTCTTATGTCTGTATTATTGTCTACTATCTAAATTTCTATGTCAAAATTCTTCTCCAAAATGTTTGCCTGCTACAGCTTATGATAATATATTTATATCCAAGTAAATTCTTACTTATAAGATCACATGCATCAGAGTAGAGGCCTGGAGAGGGTCTTACAATCAGCCACCATTGTGGCCAGGCTGCTGGGCTACTTCAGACTCTAAGCAGACCCTCCAGGCTGCATGGCCTATTCAGCAGGGAGCATGCTAAAGTGGTAGGTCCTACAATGGGGGAGCATGGTGAAGTTGCCTCAGGGGCCTTCCACCTTACAAACTTCTGAGTAGCTCCTTGTCTTTGTTCTCTGCAGAAATGAGCAAGTTCATGAAACCTGGGGAAGTGATGCTGGCCCTGGGTGGACACTACTCCAGATGCAAAAACTTTATTGTGAAGAGTACTGATTATGGCATCGGAGACAGCCCTTCCAACTATGCCCTGGTGGCTGGAATTCACTAATATCCCTGAAAAGTGACAACTGCAAGTTCTTTGTGAAAGTTTATAACCACAACCAACCACTTCATACCCACAAGGTACTGTGTTGATATACCCTTCAACAAAACTGTTTTATGCAAGGATGTGTTTAGATATCCAGCTTAGAATTTCAAGACCAGGCAAGAGGTCAAGGTCAAGTTTGAGAAGTGATACAAGACAGGGAAGGACAAATGGCTTTTCCAGAAGCTTCACTATTAGGTATATTTTTTGTTTCTGTCATTGAAAATAGAAAAAAAATCACTGGCATCTAAAAGATTATTATATTTTAACTGTGTTCTTTATCTCTGATATTTCTCAATCTCAATGAGAGAGGAAAAGGAAAAGAGAAACAGAAAGAAGAATGAAGAACGAACTGATGACCATTTTGATTTTATGGATTTTTATTTATAAATATTTTAAAATATAAAAATTAATGCTTAAAATATGAAATTTGGATATATTAACTGATAATTTGTGAATATTAATTATTTTCATTATAAGAAACATTATATAGTATTTACAACAGGCTAATCATATCTATTTGCCCAAGCATTTAGTATTTATTTATGATGAAAACCTACTGATATCATTTATTCTAGTTTTTAAATGTATAGCATACAACTGTCATATATACTCATGCATGGAGTATGTTACTTCTCTATAGCTGTAATTTAGAACATATAGCCACTTCTTCCTATGTTCTGAGTCTCCAAGCAGTTGCTTGTAATGTGTCAGTCTAATGCTGTTTGTACTATAATAACACTGGTTTCTCAAGCCCTAGTTGTCCCAAAGAGGAGAGAGTCTGCAAGTAGACCCAAGTGACACTATGTGGTCTTGCCACCAAGTTATTTCTGATTGTTGGATAAAGATGTTGACAACCAGTAGGTGGGAAGAAGAGACATAGGTGGGAATAGGGGCTGTTAGGATTACCAGGCTTGGGGTAGATAGGACCAGAACCATTAGTGGGAGAAGGTGAATGTAGGAGAAGCCACCATGGGTTAAGTGAGTCCTGAAAACATGCCCCTGAGAGGTGGCCAATTGGAGGTAAGAGCAGTCCAGATAAAACATAGCAAGTAATAACTCAGAATTATCAATAAGAAAGTAGATTCTAATTGCATAAAGGTAGATATTTGCTCAGTTCTTATGCTGTTTGAGACTTATTGTAAATAATAAAAGTTGTGTGTCTTTTGTCTAGGAACTAAATGATCACTATGTAATAGAAACTCCAGATTGGGATTAAAAATTTCTACAACACATGATAGCCACCATTATATTTTGAGCATCTTTACAATTAATTTTGTTATATTCTGACCAGAGGGAGAAGTGATTTCGTGGAGAGCTGGAAGGAGTAGGGGAAGGGAAGCTGGTTGAGATGTATTGTATGAGAGAATAATCTATTTTTCTTTAGTAAATAAGCAATAGAAAAGAACATGTACAATACTTTTTTCCTCTCTGCCCTGATTATTTCACATAATATGAACAACACTCCAGTACACTGCTAGTATCACAGATGATAGAATTGTATTATTTTATGAGTAAATAATAATCTATCATTCTATTCCTTCATTTTTAAAATTCTTCTACATTATTAAGGGTAAGTGACTTATTTCCATTTCCTGACTTGTGTGAAAAGTGTTCCAAGATATATTTGAGTACAGCTGTCATTGGATTCGGTTTCATGGTAACCTTCATCTTTTCTTACAAGGTGATTAAAGTATGATTTATCTATGTATGTGAGCAGAAAATGAATGAAGGCTGAATGAAAGAATTAACACTTTTATGCCTTACTTGAGGAGTATCTTCAGATATATACTATAGGTTTGGGTAGTGGGGATTTTGAAACAAATTTGTCCATTCTGAAGCTTCACAATCCCTCTATTTCTCTGAATATGAATCTCATTTGACAAAGAAACAGAGGCTATATATTGTACCAGTTTTCTAGTTATTCTTTCACACACTAAATATTTAGCTCATTTTATTTTAGTTTCATTTATTCTTTTCTGCCCTTCATTGTATCCATGTTTTTGTGTATAGTACAACTGTAGTATTTTTAAGCAGTCGATTTCTACTGAATGTTTATCAAAAAAACTTCATTAGTCTAGCCCTAACACAATGTATACTGATTTGTCATTATTTATCACAACTATGTCTTCAGACAGTAAACAAGTCTGTATAAATGAACGGAGACAGGTTAACCATTAGTATAACTTAACAAAGAGTATTGATAGATGTAAAACAAGTACATACAATATAAATGTGCAGATATACATATGAACTCTTAAACTCTGACAGCATGCACAAGACCTTCACAGGTTTAAATCAATAAAGAATCTCAGCACTAAGAGGAGAGTAAACACAAAGTCCCACCACGAATTAAGAAACTATTTGCAAATGAAAGCTTCTCAGAAGTGGAATATCAGTCTTCTACAACCAACAGGGTGGCAGTTGTCACATCAACAGCACACCAGGATAGGCCTCAGACATAGTAGATGACCACAACAAAAAGGAATTCATGTTGTAATTGTGCTTTTTGCTGTGTTTTAATTTGTAAGGTAATATAATATTATTTATTTTTCTGAGAGAATGAACATGAAGTTATGTTTCAATTGCATGGAGAGAATATTCAGTTAAATTTTTCTCTTGTTTCTGGGTCCCCAAACAAGGAAGTTATAGGGAGACAGTAAGGTGGGTAAAAACTGAGACTCAAGGAGTTTAGCAATCAATATTTATTATTTTTTGTTGCTTTTTAATTAGAATTACAGAAAAATGTAAAGTTGATAAAAATATAGAGATATATTTTCTAGAAAGTGATATATATTATATTTATTCATATTTATTTCTTTGTTAATGTTAGTTTAGATATTTGTTTAAACTAAGAACTTGTAATGTATCTACTCAAGATCATTGAAGAACGTAGTTACTCTGGTATTTTGTCCATTGCTCTGTACAAAGTTGTATATATTTTCATTTCTAGCCTCAGTTTCCATTAGCATTCACTAAAGAGATGATACACAAGATGCCAATTTAATTAGTTATGATAAGAAATGAGAATGGAGAAAATGAAGGTGATTTAAATAATAATAGTTACACAGTCAATTTTCTAGTTGAACCTCCGCTCAATTTTACCATGTTTAATAACACAGGTGAGTTTCATCTTTAGCATTAGAGCCTAATATAAGGTTTTACATGCTAACTAACAGCATCATAACATAAAGTTTAAGAGGACCTACAGGACCCTTTTGGTTAATTATCTAGCAACATGTAACCAACCCCTGTAACTGAAATTTTATTGAATAGTATATATTGTCTAATTGGGACATTATCTCACTTGTTAAATGATAACTCCACTTAAACTCTGGTTTTTATGTTTTTGGAAGCTTCTAGATCAGTTGGTCTCCATAAAGATTTTCTTTTTTGTTTCTGATTGTTGGTGTTGGGTTGTGTGTGTGTGTGTGTGTGTGTGTGTGTGTGTGTGTGTGTATGTGTGTGTTCAGGGAATGGATATTTGTTTCTCTTAATTTAATAAAAGAGGTGTTGTACATGTTTTCAGAACTAACAATTATTTTATTTTTTAAAGATAACAAAATAAAATTTAGCATAAAACAAAAACTGTCCCATCAAAATTGGATACAAGACAACAGAAAATAAAAGAACCCCAAGAGAAAACATACAAATCATAGACATACTCGTGCATACATTCAGGATTTCCATAAAAGTACTAAATAGAAAGCTATAGTAAATAGGCAGAAAACCTGGTGCATACCCATGTAGGCCCTATGCTGCTTCAGTCTCTATGAGTTCATATTATCTTTACTCATTTGTTTTAGAAGGCCTTGTTCTAGTTTCTTCAGTCTCAATAGTCTCCTCATTCTTTGTCCCTCCTCTTCCTTAGGGTTCCCTGAACCCTAAGAGAAGGGATTAGATGCATATATTTTGTTTAAAACTGTGTGTTCCAAAGGGTCTCTTTATGTGTAATGACTTACTGTTGATCTCTATATTTGTCCTCATATGCTGTAGAAGGAAGCCTTTCTGATGAAGGATGAATTAAACATTGATCTATGGGTTTACCAAAATATCATTAGGATATTTCATTGTTACTTTTTTCCCCAGTAATATTTCATTTTCCCCTATGTCTCTGGGCTGTCTAATCTTTGGTTCTTGGTCACCCAAGTAGTATCATGTATGGGTTCCATTTCATAATGTGGGATTTAAATTGATTTAGACATTAGTTGGTTACTCCCAGAAGTTGTTTTGTTTATTTGTTTGTTTGTTGCCACTACTGTTCATAATTTGCAGTAAGGAAAGTTTGTAGATGTGAGATTTTGTGAATGGTTGGTGTTTACTTTTCTATTCTGGTAGCCTACATAGTACCTTTCTGTGTTAAAGACACTGGAACTTGGAGGTGAAGGTTCTATGTAGGCACCAGCTTGTCCCCTCCATTTTCAATGAGTTGTATTAGTGTTGTCTTCAGCAATGGTTCTTGCTGTCAGTTTTTTGGAAAGTAATCTATTGTCTTGATTGTAGCCTAGTTTGATGGGGGTTTACATAAAACACTTTATATACCAAAAACTCAACTGGATGAAATCTAGTCCAGGCATTGTATGATTCATTTGCTGGCAGGTAATAGCAAATATCAATCCCTCTCATTACTTTCAGGCTTCTTGATTCTTTCCCTCATCCATTATAGGAAGTTTCTATTGCACCATGTTCCACTACTACCTTGTTCCTGCCCTATTTCCATCCCTCAAGCCCATTTTGCTTCCCCTTTCCCATTTGATCCTCCCATTCTCATACTTCATCTCTTTCTGATTCAATGCATCATAAATATCTATTCTATTTCCTCCTCCCAGAGAGATCCATGTATCACCCCTAGCCTCTTCCTCTATGCCTACTGTCTCTGGTACTGTACACTGTAGCTGTGTTATCAGTTACATAATGGCTAATATATACATATAAGGGAATATATACCATAGTCAACTTTCTGGGTCTGACTTGATTCACTCAGAATGAGTTTTACTAGTTCAGTCCATTTGCCTACAAATTTCATGTTGTAATTTTTTCATTTTTTTTCCTTCTGTAAATATTCCATGATGTTTTGTTTATCCATTCTTCTATTGAGTGATATATAGGTTGTTTCCAAGGAATAGAGAACAAGTAAACATGATTGAGCAAGTGTTCCTGTGGCATGATGAAGCATACTTTGAGTATATGCCGCAGGGTGTTACAGCAAGATCATATGCAAGATCTATTTCAGCTATGGATCAACTTCCACACTGATTTTTATAGTGGCTATACAACTTTGAACTCCATCAATGAGTAAGATGTACTATTGCCTGCATACTTACCATCATGTTTTGACATTTGTTATATTAATGTGGACCATTTTGACCATGGTAGAATGAAATCTCAAAGTAGCTTTAATTTTCCTTTGCCTGATAACTGAAGATGCTATAGATATTTTAAGGGTCTCTAAGCTATTTATGTTTCATCTCTTCAGAATTCTGTTGAGCTTTATACTCCATCTTTATTAGGCTATTTGTCTCTTTTTTTTGTAAATTGTTTTACTCTGCTTTTGATATATTTGCTTATTCTAAATATGAACAATTTTCCTATGTATACTTAAGATTTCTTTTTAAAATGAGAATCACAATAAAGATCAACCAGCAAGCATTATACGTCTTTATTCATCTTATTTTTCTTAGGCTAATTGTCTACTTGTTTTGTCCTGAAAGATAGTCTATAGCTTTGTTTAATAGTGTTTTGTTTTATTTTGCTTTGTTGTTAGAATTCTACCAATATCCAAATGCATTATCTAATTAATTTACCTTTACTTTCATCACTGGTAAATGTGTGTTTGTGTCAGTGATTTGATGTATATTTTCTCTAGGACTTGTGCCATTATGTTTCTTAATTTCTTTACTATTGCCTTTCTTCATGGTTACTTTTAATTTTAACATATCTATGTAATTAACAACTAAGTTTGACAAAAGAGGGAACTCCCCTTTGCCCATCATTCCTAGAAGTTAAGTTTTAAGCTTTTATGGTAGTCAGAAACATAGAAGTCATTATCAATGTGATGTTCCACGAGAACGTTAGGTCATCCAGCAGAAGTTTGACCTCTGCAGAAGGTGAAATCAGGAATATATGTTCTCACACATGTCTACATGGCAACAGGTCAATAAAATACATAAATACTCAGTTTCCTTTGAGCTTACGTTGCTGGCACTGATTCATGAATATTGCCAGACTGCGCTGTCAGGAGGGATTCACAATTCTCATGACTCTACTGGAAAACGACAAGTACAAGTTCTGTAATTGGAGTGCAGCTGAAGGATCTGTCATGAGAAAATTTAATATATCTTTTCATTGCACTGACCTGTAAGGTTTTACAGAATTCTCTTCAAACTTCTAGTCAATTATAAAACCTGGAAATGATCTCATTAACCACTGGTCTTGCAATTGGTATTAGAAGTCAAACCAGTATTCCTAACTGTCTTCATTCTACAAAGTATTAATGTCTTCTCATAATACTTTTAGTATATTTCTTAGGTTAAATAACTAGCTATTCCTTTGTGGATTGCATTTAACCCCTTTAACTAAAGTAGCATAATTTGATTTAAGATAATTTAATCAATAGTAAAATTTCACCCCATCATAATTTTTCCTAAATTGCATCATAGTCATTTTTTAAAAATATTTTGTTGTTGCAGAGGTAACAAAAGAATGTAAGAGACAGGAAAAAAGGTGAAAGAGAGAGAGGGAGAGAAGGAGGGACAGAAGGAGAGAGACAGAGAGGAGGAAAAGAAGGAGGGAGGAAGGGACGGAGGGAGGGAGGGAGGGACAGGGGGAGGGAGAGAGCACAACACACTGTGTGTCCTGGACAGTCTTTAATTCACCTTGTTATTATATTATCCAGGCTGACCATGAACACAAGTCAATCATCCTGCCTCAGCTTGAGAAATGCTGGGATTATAGGTGTTTACGTCATTACACCTGGCTCAGTTATTAACCATAATGTTACAACAGAGAGTTTATAATTATGAGTTTGTTTGCTTAGATGTGTCCTCTTTGTCAGGTTTTATCTAGGCATGAGCTCATACATATGTGTCCTTGACATCTCCGAGATATGTCAGTGCTTTGTCAAGTCTTCTCTAAATACATATTGAATTAAATTAGGTCAGCTAACTATTTTTAGCTCCACCCGGTGTTGCTGTTTAAGTAACACAGTGATATTCAAGAGCTGATGTTCACTGTTACAAATGGTCATTGTTACAAATGTGCTAGAAACAGGGATGGACATATTGGATTAATATCTCCCCAGGATCAAGGAAACAAAGGGATTCCTCATGCAAATATCAGATATGATGAATGGTTTATTTGTAAATAAACCTCAGCTCCAGCTGTATTTGCTACTTCTGGATCTACTAGGCTTTGTTTTATTTTTGTTTAGATTATTTCATACTATGATTTTTATGTTCTACTCTGGCAAAGAGAGGAAAAGATAAGCACAGGATAGGTAACTTAAATGCACAGAATTCACATCTCTTCTGAGTATCCTCTTTCCTAAGTCACTCTCATTTGATTGCTATGCGTATTTTTTTTTTAATTACTTCCAGGGCTCTCCAAATTTTTGAATTTTGACAATTGTTACAAGTGCTGTCACTGCTTCTTAGGGGAGAGGTCCACGTTTAACTCTTTGGACTTGGTCCTATTTGCTCACACCAGATAACTTATAATAAACTAATTTTACAAATAAACTAAAATATAAACATATTTGATGTAAGCCAAAAAATATTATAGTCACAGAAAAATGGCCTATTCAAATCACTGTGGCTAATTTTACTCTGTTTCTCTCTGTCTCTATCTCTGTTTTTGTCACTGTTCATCTTTCTGTCTCCCCCCTCTCCCTGTCTGTCTCTGTCTTTCTTTACTCCTGCTGCCTCACCATCTCCCTCTTTCCCTCCTTCCATCCATCCCATCTACCCTCTCTGTTTATTTGTATCTTTCTGGACAGAATATAGGTTTGTACTCAAGATGCCCTATTACCCATTGTTTAGTCCAAGCTAAATGTGCCCTCATTGAGGGATCAAATTCCTGCTTTTTGAGTTTTAAAATTCAACGGCATGAGTCATAACACCTGACTATGGTTTATTTTTGTTGACACTCTCAAAATAAGAACATATATAAATATACATATATACATATGTATATATGTATATGTTTATATGCAAGAAAAGGGGGAAATGAGAGAGAAGAAGATACAGGTAAGAAAGGGAAGGAATAATTATTTCAGTTTCTAATTTTACACAATGTGAATTTTAAAAAAATGAGACTACTACATATACAACTTTAGTGTATCATTCATTTCATACAGTATAATAAGTATCTAAAAGGCGTCTTTTTTATGGTTCCTATATTGATCTATACAAATATATAATGGTGCAGTATAAATCGTGAATGGTATGTTGTTCTGTAATCTACCAACAATCTTCCATGCAGAAGAGTTTCAATTAATTAATTGACAGTCAGCCACAAAGTAGAATAATGAAATCAGATATATACCAGAGAAAGATTTTAGGATAGTCATACAAGTTTAATTACAAATTACATTTATTCATTTGAACACATTTTTCTTTTCTCGTATATTTTAATGACTTTGTATCTGCAAGTGTGATTCTAACAGGTCAGAAATCTACTGAATCAAAGGAAAACAGAACAATAAACATACTCAAACACACAAAAAGGCAGTCTCAGGCGAGCAATTCAGAGACTCTCTAGGGAAAGACTTTCCTTTCATTTCCTCCATAATATCTGTGACTTTCATTTTATCACAGGTGCGATTTAATTCATTGTGTGATTCTAGCTGTAATCCACTTTGTGAGTAAAGCACCAAAGAGATAAAGAGAGGTAGAGGGGAGAGATAAATCTCAGGCTGCTATAATGTATAAAAGTTTAATTCAAACGATCTTCTAAAGGAATCTTTTTTTCTCACTCTCTCTCTAAAGAGAGCCATGTTTTTTCTGTTGACTGTGATACTTTTAAAAATAACATGTGCTTTGTTGGCATTTTGATACTATTTGCTAAATGAAGATAAATGTTATAGTGTGGGTAATGATGTTATGTCTTCCCTGCTTTTCCCCTAGTAATTTTGATGAATTTACATTTATCATTGCATTGCGATAGAAATGAATATGTGAATACATAACTAAATAACTTAGATTTTAAAAGATGGATTTTCAGCCATACAGCTTTGAGGACCTTAATTTTTCTTTTATGTTTAAATTAAATCAATATATTCTTAGACTGATGTCATGTTATCATGAAAGCTATTAAAACTTTCATAAGTTGAAACAAGAAAGTTCTTTTATTTTAGTAATCTGATTTGGCCAATCAAATGTAAAATTATATTGAATTAAGTAGTAAGAGATACCCAATAAGAATAATGTTTACAAGCTTTTACTCTACTCCAATTGTTTACCAGTTACATAGTTATTATTAAAATTCTCTTGATTATTTTTTAAAGTATTTTATTAATTTCTATTCCATCCTTTGCCTCCTCCCAATCCCTTTCCCATAGTTCCTTATCCAATTACTCATACCCCTTTTCTATGAGAGGGTGCTCCCCCTCACACACCAGGCTTGTCTCTTCCTTGGGGCCTGAAGTTGTTCCTGGATTAGGTGCATCTTCTCCCACTGAGGCTAGATCAGCCAGTCCTCTAATGTATATGTGGAAGGGGCCTCAGACCAGCTCATGTATGCTACTTGGGTGTTTTTTTTTAATTGAACCAATTATGTTACTTTTATGCACTTAATACTAGTAACAAAAGCAGGTATGTAGCATTCAATACATTCATTTTTTAATTTAATTAAGAAAATAGTCATTAAGTGGAGAAATATTTCTTTCTATTCATCTATGACTTATTTTATGATGAATCTCTGAGCTGTTACAAGTATGAGTCATAATATCCAGTACTCAATTTTTTTTATTAAATCAATAAAATATTCCCTCAGTTTCATCATATTCTATTATAATATTTCTATTCAAACTTGAAATATTCCTTTTGTGACTCAAATTAATATATTGATACAATACATTTATAAATATAGGAAATACTATACTTTTATCTGTGATTTTTCTTTTAAGATTTTTAACTGTTGGGATATGACTGACTTAAAATATTGAGTATAATACGTTAATTTTAAATGGAAATCAGAAATGGCATTTACTTATTGAATATCAAACCTGCCAAGAAATATTCTTGACATTAGAGGACAATATTTTTTACTAAAAATCAACCATCATTAGTGTTAACAGAGAAGAGAATGTTATTGACAAATTCTCAGCAAAGAAACATCTAGACTAATGTTTTTTTAAGTTACTGGGCATTAGATTCCATCCAGGTTGACACACAACTCTGGAGACTCCACATGCAACTCTACGACTGCATCACATCAAAGAAGAGATGACTCTACAGGCAAGTGATTCCAATTGTATTTTATTGTAGCTATCACTTGCTGAGGATTTCTTCAGATAAAATTATACAATGGAAAAGACTCTGTACTAGGTATTAATATGTGTGCTAGACTTCTCAGAAATCAGAATACAATGTACATGACCAATATTCTAAAAATTTACATCAGATATGAGTTCCAAGATCAGGATCATTTATGCCACATATAAATATTAGTAAACGATTATCTGCTCTGTCTGAATGCAACACCTGTACATGGAAGGTAGATGTAATGTGTCTGGAATATAATATACTGAACTTACAGTAAGTTGTCTCAGGATAATGCATTTGATAAGATAAAAGAAAGCCTTTTCTTTGGGTAACTGTATTTGATATTCAAAAATTACTTTGTGTCATTTCTGATTCCTTTTCTTTCTATCACTACTCAACTATTACCCTCACTGCTGTGTATTTTTTTTAAGTTGGGTAGATTTGAATAATTAGAATATTGCATCTTTATGCACAGTTTCATTAATAAAAACCAGGTTATTCAGACTTTTGTTAATTTTTTAAAAACATTTTTTTAAGCCTAGGAATTCATGTTTGCATGTTTGTATGTGTACCATGTGAGAACAGGTGCCTGCAGAGGCTACCTGCACTAGAGTTATAGGGTACTGTAAACTATCAGATATGGATCCTGGGAACCAGATCCAGATCCTGTGGAAGGACAATAAGCACTCTTAACAATTAAGGCATAAGGCATCTCTTCAACCTGCAATTCAATATATATATATAATTATAATTAACTCAAGTTGCATCTCAATCACAGCACCTCCTCCTCTCTTCCCATTCTCTCCCTTACAATTCCTATCCCCATTACCAGATCCTCATCTGCTGAGAGGAAGCTGCATGACCTACCTGAAGACCAGGTGGCCAATCTGCCACAAATGTACAGGTTCATGACCCCTCCAGCTTGCTCAATTCTATCCTCTAGTCTTCCACCAGACTTTCCAAGCTCTGCTGATGTTTGGCTATGCTTTTCTGCATCTGCCTCCATCCTCCAAAGAAAGAAGCCTTTCAGAAGACAGCCATGTTAGGAGAGATAAAGAACACTGTGATAGGACCTACAGAGTTGGCTGGCCTGAGCCCATGGAGGTTTGCAGAGACAGAATCATCAACTACCAGGGTACATTCAGGAGCTGGACCTACACCCCTTATTCACCACATTTGTGGCTATTGTTTCACCTTTGTCTTCATGTGGGACTCCTAACAATTGGAGCAGGGACTGTCTCTGGCTCTCTTGCCTGCCATTGGATCCTCTTCCTCTACCTAGTGTACCTGGTAAGGCCTCAGTGGGAAAGAAGGTTCATAGTCCTTTGAGGTATGATTGTACCAACAGAATACAAATGATAGAAGAGAAAATCTAAGTGTTGAAGACACAATAGAAGAAACAGACATATTTGTCAAAAAAAAAATATTAAATCTTAAGAACTCCTGAAACAAAACATCCAGGAAAACAGGGATCAGGTGAATGCAAGTCAAAAGTACTTCCATTTTATAATTGTCAGAATGGATAAGACCAATAACACACATGACAGTTCATGCTGGTGAGGATGTGGAACACCAGGATATTCCTCCATTACTGGTGGGAGTGTAAACTTGTACAGCCACTATGAAAATCAATATAGTCATTCATCAGAACATTGATAATTGATTTATCTCAAATTCCAGCTAAACCACTCTTGGGAAAATACCCACAGGACACTCCATCCTAACATTAGGATACTGCTAGATCATGTCATTTGTGGCATTATTCATAATAGCTGGAATATGGAAATTGCCTTGATGTCCCTGTGCAGAAAAGTGGATAAACAAAAAAAATGTGACACCTTTATACAATGGATTACTATTTCAATTTTTAAAACAATGACATCATGAAATTCACAGGCAAATGGATGGAACTAAATAATTCATTTCAAATGAGATAACCCAGATCCATAAAAACTGATATAGTATGTATTAATTTAAAAGTGATATTAATGTTAAGTAAATGATAATTTGAAGACTCAAACAGGACAGGTAAAGAGGAAGAGTCTGGGATGATCCACAGAAGGGAAAGTAGAATATATTTTATTGGTGGTCTAGGGGACTGGAAGAAACAGGAATTGGAAGATTCATTCCATCTGGGGAGATGTGATGGAGGGAAAGAGTACAGAGAAAGATAGATAGAATGGGGCTCCACTTGGAATGACGTTTGGAAAACTAGTGCACAGGAAACTTCCTCAAATCTATGAAGATGATCCTAGTGAAGACTTTTAAAGGGGAAGGATAGGGTGTATCATCAAGCCATCTGCTGTAGCCAGGCAATATTTCTAGTGATGGGTCTAGAGTGCGTTCATTTGAGTTGTTGACCAAGGTGTCCCTGTGGAAATCCCCCAAACAATCTAAGTAGGTGCTAAGACAAAAAGTTGTTCTTAAGAAAATTATATCTGGGTCCCATTATAGAGGATATCATCCAAACAACTCATTGAATATGGAATTATTGAGCTGGTTCCTGAATGGAAACTTCACCACTATCTTCTAGTCTTTTGAATGTAAGAAGGTATTCTATAGGCTACAGAAAGTAAAATCTGGACATTACCCTGGCCACAAAACCCTCAATCTACTGTAGAGGTTTGTTTGTTTGTTTGTTTGTTTGTTTGTTTTAAAAAAAATCCTACTTTTCACCAACTAGAGATAAGAAAGAATGAAGGTTAATAAGAAAAAGGGATTGATGTGGATATGTTCAGTAGTTTTTGGGGTGATTTCACTCTTTATTGTCAGGATACCAGCCATTCAGTTCAATAGCAAACACCAAACAGGAATCAGTAGTAGTAGTAGCTCAATCCAACAAAAATAGCAAGGCTCCACCAAATTTGAATGAATCAGCACAAGAAGCAGTAGGAATACCAGATGTTCTTTGGCGTAAAGATTAATGTAGACCAGTAAAAACCATAGAAGATCCGCGAAGTGTTGCATGGCATAGCAATGCAGGACCATCCTCTCTGTATTTGTGGGGTTCTAGTTATATTTTTTCTGAACATCACATACCCTCTCAAGTGTCTGTTTTCAGCAAAACATCACATGCCCTCTAAGAAGACAGCTTCTGGCAAAACATCATGTGACACAACTAAGTTGTTAAAGAAACCAGAGATTTCAACTTCAATCTGTAATCTGTCTGGCCTGCTAGATGTGCTCTGGCATAGAACTTGTGAGAATGTCTGAAAAATGTCTGAATTGACTTAATGTCTACTCCACCAGATGGAACACAAACTCAACACTGTTTGAGTAACTAAGAACCAGACTAGATCTATACTCTTAGATCAGTACCTAATTTAATAATCATTAGAGAAACTGCAGTAGGTGAGAATGAGCATAGACTCACCCTAGACATTTCATAGACAGAAAAAGAGAGAGATAGAGAGAGAGAAAGAGAGTGAGATAATATCATCTTCAAATTCTTCCCCTCAGATTTCAGAGAACTCCATGAAATAAGAGATAGAAAGAATGTGAGAGAGGATGAAGAGTACCAGGGGTACAAGGCCCCGTGAATCAACAAACCAAGCGTCATAGAACTCAGAGACTGAAGCAGCACACATAGGGCCTACATGGATATGCATCTGGTTCTATGAATATATATTATAGTTGTTGACATACTGTTTTTGTGCGATTCCTGAGTGTTGGAATAAGTGGGCCTCTGATTTTTTGACTGCTCTGAGATTCTTCTTCTTTAGGGGTGCCTTGTCTAACTTCATTATGGTGGTTTTTTATTTTAGCTAATTTTATTTTATTTTCTTATGCCTGTTTGCTATCTCTAAGACACTTGCTATTTTCTAGTCAAAGACAAAAAACTGCGTAGATCCTGAAATGAGAGATTGTGGGGAAACTAAATATTTTATTATCCTATCATAAAATATATATCTTTGTGACATACTGGAGACAAACACACTGATTTAGGTCATAGACAAATATGTTTCAGTGCAAAGCCTATGTTCAAGTAGTTCTACATTTTATGTAAAAATATACCTGACCAAAATATGTGAAACAGATATACTCTGTAAAATTTACCAAGTCAATTACTTTACTGATAAAACCATAAAATTAGAAGAAATTGCCAGTCTGTAGATTGGTCCATTATATATTAGTAACTAAATCTTTGATCTTGAGGTGATTATGGACAGGAAAAGTTATATACATGAATAAAATAATTTCATTTTCATGATTGGACAACATGAAATAAAAGAATATTTAAGTATAATCATATATAGATAGGATATATTTTTCTCTAAGTGTATTAATTAAGTTTCTTTTGCTATGACAAAACACAATGACCAAAACTACTTATAAAAGATTTTGAGCTTAAAATTCCATAAGGTTAAAGTCAATGGAGTCAAAGAGAAGGCATGACAGCATGTAACTGTAGAGCATCTGAGAACTCACATCTTACAACCAGGTGGCAGATAGCACCATGGGAATGGCAGTATTCTTGTAAATCCTCAGAGCATTTCTGCAGTGACACACCTTCTTAGACAAGATCAATCAGCTTAAAACTTCGAAAATAGTTCACTGGGGAACCACATGTGCAAACACAATCTATAGATTGGACATCATAATATGAACTACCACAATTAAAAATTGCAAGTATCTAATCTTAATTTATGAGAAAAATAATTTTAAAGAACAACATATGTAATGATAAGAAACAAAAAACTTAGATTCATTAAGTTTTACTTTTCTGATAAATTTATATAGAGAATA
The DNA here is from genome assembly GCF_004785775.1 of Grammomys surdaster. Classification (NCBI taxonomy): domain Eukaryota; kingdom Metazoa; phylum Chordata; class Mammalia; order Rodentia; family Muridae; genus Grammomys; species Grammomys surdaster. The sequence continues at coordinate 6,352,746 of NW_021604592.1, forward strand.
CTAGCATCTGAAAGTGTAGATTCGTGGTATAGCAAGTTTGCAGGATGATTGAGAGATCTAAAATACAATTTAGGAATACAAATAGTACATAAATGAAATACTTTTTTATTTTGACTAAAAGAAATCATACATATTTTTAAAAGAAAGAATAAATGTGAAGGATGTATTAAATCTGACAAGTTACTTAAAATATATGCATATATGAAATAAATAACATAGCACATTTAGACAATATGGGCAGAAAATACAGACCAAAAAAAAAAAAAAGAACTGGATTAACCTCATGGATTTACTGTATTCAACAAAATCTTAAATAGATAACAAAAATAAGAAAATCATACATGAAAAAAGTATAAAAATGAAAAGGATAAGTAAAAACATACACATATTCCTGTAAAATGGTTATATTGAAATAAGCCCCAACTTCAAGTATCATGCTCTTACATGTAAAAGAATCATCAGCTTCATCTTTACAATGGCAAGTACACCTAAAAAGCAAGTAGTTCTAGGACCAATCAATGCAATGATGGAGTCATCAGCATTTAAAATATTAATTAATAATTATTAGAGGTCAAAATAGACTAGTTCAAGGTTTAGAACTGTCAGGGGTCTGCATGTTTAGGGAAATCCTCATAATTTCATTAGTTTGTCAATCTCTCAAATGTTTTACTACCCCATTCTGTATAGTCTAGAATAATAAGTATTATCACCCAAGAGAGGCAAGGCTTTAAAGCAAGTAGATGAAATTGTATACTTGCAAGTCAGTACGAATGGGCATAGGAATGGGATGGGGTTGCAGCATGTATGTGAATAAAAGCTGTTTGAAGAACAGTAGGCCTTCAAGATAGGCTTCCCAAAAGATCAGGTTGCATGAAAAAAATCAGAGCCTTTTTATTATACCACATCTGCTGTAGATACCAGCAAAGGCCTGGCATAGCAAAGTATTACATCTGAAAGAACCGTAAGACATGGAGTCAGTCTGCAAAGCAATATCTAAGAACACCAGAACTCAGGAGGTCAGAAAAAAAACAGAGAATCCACATGCACATTTTCACTTCTATTTCAAAAAAATATTTTAAATATTTTAGAAAATGTCCTTATACATATTATGTAGAAATGTGTTTTTGTTTTTAAAAATCTTGGAAAATTTCCTAGCTATCAGTTTTAAACTGGTTTCTACTTTTAGTACATCATGGACAGGCGATGAATTCTGCATAACTCTTACATTTTTGTTTCTGCTATACTTTACAATACGACCATTTTCAATTTTCTAAGGCTCCAGAGGACAATGCATTATGTTGTTACATTGTATACTCTAGATGCTATTAAAATTATGTACATTAATAAATGCCTGAATAATTGCTCTATTAATTAAACATAAAAATATGCTAAAAGATTCAAATTATAACTATATATAATTCATTGCTTTAGTTTTTCTTGCATATTTCAATTACTTTGAAAATATACATGTCAAAGTTATTACTTCCTATTTATGAAATAATTATTTCTTCATAATATATTTTATCTGATTTGATAAATTAAAAAATGGCTATAAAAAGTCATACTTAAAAGAATGATCTTAAGTGTCACACTTTATATGGTACCGTCTAATTTCCAAAAATCTAAAGATACAACAATGTACACACACAAAAATGTTGAGAAAATCATATCTTAATTTCTGTTTGAGAAGGGAGGCAGAAGCAGTTGAATCTTTGCCCTTGAGGCCACTCTGGTCTGCAGAAGGAGTTCTATGACAGACAGATCTATAATTAGAAACCTATATTGAAGAAGAAGAGGAAGAAGAAGAACAGAAGGAGGAGGAGGAAGAGAAGTAGAAGAAGGAGATACAGAAAGAGAAGTTGTTCAGTTAGTAAGTTTAAGTTTCAAAACTCTGAGAAAATAAAATGTGAGTTACATAAAACCACGCAGACAAGTTCTAACATTGAAAGAGATAATAACAACAAAACCAACTTCTCAGGAATATTTTCTAGAAAGCTGGTGCAAAAGAATGACTTGTTAAATTACTGTATAATGTCTGTGATATCATAACAACAATCTGAGTCCATGTGGAGAAAGAGCAGGAAATGCACACACCAGTATGTCTCCAATCCCTCTTCCAGCATTCCATGTACCAGAATGGGAAGTTCAACAGAAAGTTATTTGCCTCACAATTATGGGGACTGTGATATCTAAAAACAACTGACCAAAACGTAGCTAGAGCTTCATTTACTATAACACCCCTTAATTGAATATGGAAGGTCATAAGGGTGAAGCAAAGGAACAAGAGGTAGAAGTCAGTTTTTTGTCAGGAACTAGCTTCTATATCCAGCCTATTGCTTTCATAGCATCATTAATCTCTTAACAAGGGGCATTGCTCTAGTGGTCCAATCATTCTCAAACATCCACTTTTAGTGTTGCTGTATTGGCAATTAATATTCAAACATATGGAATATGCTGATTCATTCAAACAATGATATGAGCACAGCAAATTTGCTATTAGCAAACTGAATCCAATACTGCAGATAAATGAATAAATAAATAAATAAATAAATAAATAAATATTATAATCAAGTATGGGGTATTAAAGTATTTTTAAAAATTCCAGTTATAAAACGTGATCAACATTTGAAGCAAATCATCTTTCTGAACACAACACAACCATTGCACCTAATAACTAATTTCAGTTGTGATTATCCACACAAGACATGCACAATGTTTACTAGTCAGCATCCTATCATGAAGGAGAGGTCCATAAGGTCCTACCGTCTGAGGAGGGTCTGCTGAGAGATAGTGGTTGTTGGAAAAGCAGTTTTACAGTATCACTGATATGTTTCCCTCAGTCCACTAAATAACACCCCACCTATCTCAGGCTCATAACTTTTATCAAACTTAGGGGTTCACACACATAAAGGACAGGAAAATAGAAGGAATTCCTGGGAGGAAATCTTCACATGGCAAGATAAGAAAATAACAGAAAGAGACAGTGGATGAGAGAAATAAGCTTCATTGTATAAATACATGAAACTGTAAAGTAATGAAAAATGTAACACAAAAGGTTGAAGAAAAACAGAGTGACGTCAATCTATCCTCAAAAATAACAATGTACAATTTAATAACCATTCATTATTAAATATATCAACAGACTAGAAATAGACAAGACTTTTGTCTATTTGATAAGGGTTATCTACAAAAAATGTGTTTCTCTCTCTCTCTCTCTCTCTCTCTCTCTCTCTCTGTCTTTCTGTGTGTGTGTATATATATATATATATTTATATATTGTATATAAATTTATATAAATGTATATAAAATGTATAATTTTATATGTGTCAATAGGGTCAAAAGATTATATTTAATACACAAATTCATTTAATTTCCTATATACTCATATTTAATACTATGACTTGAAATTATATACATACATATATTGTGTGTGTGACAATAACACAAAATATAAAAGCTGCTAAGGTAGTTCAACTGAGACATTAAGTCATTGAATTTTTTGTAAAAAGAGGCAAAATGAATGATCAATCAAAATGCACCATGTGAAAACTATAATATCTAGTAAAATATTAGAAAGTCTAAGTGAGTTAGGATATAGTGGAAGATATTTACTTACCATGTATAGGTAATGGATACACAAGGGAAATGCAGTTTTTAATTTTATTATAAATACTTGAACTGTCTATTTAATTTTCCCTTCTATCTTTTCGGTAGTCATTTAGGTAAAGTAGGATCCTGTGGATATCTTGTAAATATTTTCTGTGTATTCAGGAAAATAGTCCTCATTTCCTACTTGGTTGGCTTTTGGAAAAGTAAAATGTCATTTTGGAGCTCTGAGTAGTGAGAGATAGGACATGCCACCTGCCCCGTTTCCATTTAAGTATAACTGGCTGAAAACTTTCAAGTCTTAAAAAATGGTTCAGAATTGTTTACAAGAAGCTCACATCATTTTCCTTCTACTTGGAAGTCTGTCACTTTCCTGCTCTACTTGAGAAGTCATCAGAGTAGAGACCTCTAACATGTCTTATTTAAACAATATATGAGCAAGAATGTCCTAATGAACACAACAATTTTAATTTAGAGAAAGTGAAAAAATTGCTGTAAGCTAACAGAAGCAATGCCACCATGGAAGGTACATCTTCAGAGATGCTTCTGTCTTCTCTGTGTGCCCAGCCAAGCCTATGTTTTTGTAGTTCTGACTGGCTCCCTGCTGCTTCAATTTAGAAAGTTTGAAGGTATACCAGGGAAATGTTTGTTTTTGTTGTGCTGTCTTGAAGTAGGAGAGCAAATAGGTTAATTAAAAATTAAATTGATTGTGTTTTCAGATATATTTATATATAGTTTTGTCAGTGTTTGTAAAATCACATCCTTAATTTAGAAACATTTGAAGCATGAATCTTAAGTTTCAGTTAAGTGCATTTAAATAAACAAACTATGGTGGATAATCAGTCTATGAACTTTCAATAATCAATTTCCAGGGCAACAATCTAAGTTCAAAATAAAGTTGATGAAATGAAATAATTACAAAACATTGTTTAATGTTAGTCAATAAATAAAGGGATCTAATTGTCTTTCTATCATTCCAGGAAGGTCAGAGAGATGGACAACACAAATCTCTCTCATCTCAATGTTAAAAAAAGTCTTAACAGCAGTGTTGGCTAAAAGCATAGATATTGCCTGGCTCATCGTTAACCACAACACTCCAACTCCCAGGTTTGTACACAGTTTACTGGAAAAAAGTAAAGTTGGTGGAACAGTTAAAGAAGTACAATCTGAAAGCATTCTAACCAAAGATAGGCATTTTAAGTTGCTTATGAAAAAAAAGTCTTATATTACAGTGATTATTTTTCTAAGTAAAAGCATAGAGTTTATCAAGTTATTTTCAATATATTTTTATTGCTTGAGAATTTGATGCTCACTTATAGCTGTTCTGATCTAATTCCCCTTCCATTCTGGCTCTGTCATTTTCTCTATACGTATCTATATACATAAGATATGCAAAATTTCAAGCTGTCATTGACTCCACCATTGTTCTCTTTTTACTTCCTATGCACTTTCTCTCTTTTAATTTTTTACAAAAAAAAAAAATTCCTCACTGAGTCTACCTAGTGCTTCCACAATGGACAAAAGGAAACTCTCAGAGACAACATTGCTGAAAAAAACCAATTACCTCTCACTAGAGCTATCAATTTTCAATATCTCCTCCAATAACTCTCATGGGATTGGTCTTCAAGAACCTCTCTTCAACCCATATTATGATTTTGTCCAGCTTGAAATTTTGCATATCTTATGTATGTAGCCCCAGCCTCTGTGAATTTGTATACATGGCAATGTCTCTATTATGTGTAAAAATACTATTTGAAAACAGTCTATGTGTACTACTCTGGCTTATGACACCTTTCTGTCTTGTCTGCCACTAAATCTTATGAGAAAGGGAGTAATATATATGTCTCAGAGCAGAACACACCACAGTTTTTTATTATCTGCACATTTACTATTTTAGTTCTCTGTATTCATCACTGCATTTAAAGGCACCGAGAGATGTACTAAGCTGTGGGTATAAAGATAACACTTTAGAAAGAAGTTCAATACTATGCCCTTTTAATGAAATAATAGAATTTGGTTCTTTCCTAGGTTCTATTATTTAGTCATGTGTTTTTGTCCTGGTTACCAGTACTAGGTATGAGTTCTGTCTTCCATAGTGGGCCTTAAATCCTATTGCAAAGTGTGAGATTACTCCTAAAAGGTCTATGCTACTATAATAACAGTGGCTATATTGTGCTAGGTGAGTCGTTATTCTGTTTATTACATTTACAGATAAGAAAAACCCTTAATTATAATATAACAATGGAAATGTTCACTGTTCAAAACTGCAGAAACTTTATTAGGAATGTCTTTAATTTTATTTTTGGAGATTATGGCTAACATAAACACTTAATTTTGCTTGATAACAGAAAAGGAGAAAATTTCATTTAGACTGGAAATTTTAGAGATTGTAGTCAAGATTCAAATGGTCACATCGCTGGAAGTTAAGTGTCTTGGCTTTCAGTTGATTATGAGTCTTTTAAACTCTATTTTATATCAGAACTTTAGTTTAAATTATGTATACCAAGAAGAACTTTAATTGTACTTCTGTGGGTTACTAAAATGTCTTTTGTTTTCATGATTCCTAACAATTCAATTATATTTTTTAAATATATCCTTCGTTAAAATTATATGCTTTTGTTTGATTTTTAGATAATTTTATATTCTGCCTCTAACTATAAAAATAAATGGATACCTTTTACTGTTGATGTATTTGTTGGAGTTTGAATCTTTCTTGGTCATTCATGGGTTTTATTTCCTATCATTTGCCACACTCCTCTCATTATAAAACTTATCATATTATTATATTATTATAAAAAGTCCATTTGTTTCTTTAGGTGCTTCCTCTATTATATCTCTATTTATATATTTTTAACTATTCAAGTGCTAGAATATTTTCCTTCAATTTCAACTCTAAGGATTTTTTTAGTTTTAATCAAATTTAACTTTAAAATTTGTATGTTTATCTCAAAATAACTTATTTCTCTTTGTTTCCACATCAAATATAGTTGATGTAGTTCTTATGATTCATGTCACTTAATAATGAAACTGGAACGAACCATATCATATTCTATGTAATTCTCCTTGTGTAGGTCATCTCATACATGATGCTAGGCACTAAAGTAAGCAGCTATTATTCCAAGACATGGATGAGCCTTCAGTTCTTAAGCTTTTACAGAACAAGAAGTTCATCATTACAGCCTAGCCATGGCATCCATGCTGAGCTGGTGCTACATCACCAGATATGTTCTGAAATTTAGTTTTGACACTTTATATTGTAGTTCAGAGAAGTTTAACAAACATTCAAAATTCTTACAAATATACTTGTTACCCAATGTCTATTTGTTCATTTGAGGTAAGTGAGAGTACTTTGGTTTTTATACAAAGCATCAATTTAAAGAGTACATTGGGACTTACCCTTATGTGGCCTCTGCAATATCAACATCTGCAGTGCTATATTCTTTATTTCCTCCAGGAAAGAAAATACCTTGCTCTATTTCATTTTTTTTTCAGTGGCTTTTCACTTGTTTCACATGTATCACCATCTACCTTTATTCTGGCAACTGTCTTTAGGTTTAAAGTTGAAATAAATCAGATTCCTAGATCTGTTGCAACTCCATTTGTCTGTGGTCAGTTTCCTTCCAATTGGTGAACAAAATGAGAAACAATTTTCTCAAGTAACTACATGATGTGTGTACTTGTGTGTTTATTATTGTACAGATGTCCCTGATACATGCAGGAATGCCTAATAGATTGTACTAATTCTGTTATAACTGTGACTGCCAAGCTTCTAATACTTCTTTTCTATGTCACAATTAACTTCCATTTAATTGTAAATTTTTGTAGCTAGTTATTATCAGTGCCCAGCTGTGGTTCTTGAATTAAGTGGTCCAACTCTGTCCTCCCTGCAAATGATTGACTCTTGTTATATTTTCAGCCAGCTGGTTTAATGTATCCTCTATTCCCAGAAAGTATATAATAATTTGTATGCTGCAATGTGGAAAAGTCTAAATTAACAAAAATGAGTTACCATCCCAAAAAAGAAATTACTAATTGTATCATTAGGACAGGTTGTGATAATTAATTTTAGAGATATATCATTTATCATTCAAATGCTTAACAAACATGTTATGAATTTGTTTTGAACACCTCTATAAATGAAGCAAAGTGTTTAGAATATAAATTCATATAAAATATACACATCAGTAAATAGAAACAGTAATCCAAACTCTTGATCATCCTGACACATGGTCTATATATTTACTTACTTTAAAACAAAAAAGAAATCACACACATAAACACACACACACACACACACACAGAACACAACGCATACGTGAAATAATTATTATGTGTATTTTTTTGGCCAAAACTTGGGAGAGTTTCATATAATCTTGTTATATTTATAGAAATACATGAAAGTAAATCTAGGAAATATGTGGATGATGATAAATTAAAAACAGTGTACCCCAATTACCAGAATTATATTATCATTTCTCTTAGAAAATGAATCTGGGATCTTGCTCCAGAGACCTTGGAGTATGCCCTGTTTATACCCACACAGAATTTCCTGCAGTGAGCCCAATTCCCAACGCACCACTACAATTGTATTTTTGCTTTCACTAGTCCTGTTTAAAGTATAACTGTAGTTTTATAAACTTTTCTTGTTGCAAAAATATGAAATTGTACTTATTTCCATTTTCTTCATTTTAACTTGAAACCAAATCTCCAGAAGTATTTAAGTAAAAGAATTGAAGGTTAATGATTGATAAACTATATCCTGAATTTCATTTTTTTGATGTTTCAAAAATACCCTTTTTGCCAACATCACTAATGACTAGTTAAACAAACAAATGAACAAAAGATCAAGAAGTTTAGTGTGTTTCAGAACCTTGTCTGCTCTGAATAGAGAACCGAGTGAGAATATCTGTGGACAGCATTCTCAGAATTTCTATGCTTATTGTGTATATGGAAATAAAATGCGAACATCCTAAACTTGTCTTAGTCATTGAAGGGCTTATGGCATGCCTAAGTGGTTTATCATCTCAATATCACAATGTACTATGTCATCCAAAATATTATCAGATTGTTTTCATAAGGGAGAAATACAGAAAATCGAGTTAGATAACTCTTATTTTTCTGAAAAAAGACTTTCAAGTAGTTTTCAAAAAGCTGGCATGCATGTCCTTAACAAAAGTCATCATCATCTATCTGGCTAATCAAGAAAGATAGTTTTTGTTAGGAGAGAAGGCTCATTCTTTATTAGTACAGTAGTATTGTTACTGAAAGGATTCCTTTGTGTATGTCAGTCAAGACAAGGGAAATCACATCCACACAGGGAGTTCTTTCCTGAATTAAAAAAAAAAAATAAGAGTGAGACTAAAGAGAAGATTGATGATAATTTATTAGCATTTTAAACGACAAAGGAAGAAAGAAAGGAAGAAGGAAGGAAGGAAGGAAGGAAGGAAGGAAGGAAGGAAGGAAGGGGAAGGGAAGAAGGGAGGGAGGGAGGGAGGGAAGGAAGGAAGGAAGGAAGGAAGGAAGGAAGGAAGGAAGGAAGGAAGAAAGGACAGATTGAAGGAAGGAAGGAAGGAAGGAAGGAAGGAAGGAAGGAAGGAAGGAGGAAGGAAGGAAGGAAGGAAGGAAGGAAGGAAGAAAGGAAGGAAGGAAGGAAAGGAAGGACAGATGGAAGGAAGCAAGCAGACTAGCCAAGTTGTAAAACTTTACTGGCTGCCTTCAGAAAGACATGAAAGAGAGAAGGAAAAAGCTAGGGCATTTAGTCTGGCATGTAGATTGTGTCAGACACAGAGAACCAGCAGCCACATAGCAGATACTGGAACTTTTCAGAAAGGGTGAGGAAGAATAAGTTACCAGAAAAAGCATCCTTGCACTCTTACCAGCATCTGAAAGAGAATGACTGAAAAGAGACAATGGAAATGTTGTGCCTTTCTGACACAACCTCAGAAAGCAAGGCAGATCCAGAAGAGCCTCATCCTGGCTCCCAGAGCCTGCACTGGGAATAGGAATTTTGAGAAAGAGAAGCATAGTATCTCATTAAAGGAAATATTATTCTGCCTAATTTTTTAATGAATCAGAAATAGCTTCTGGGTTAGAGAGGAGGTATGTGTCCCCTTTTCTCAGCTCTAGGACCTCATCTGGTACAGATCAGTGTAGGCCTAGTACATGCTGCCTCAGTCTCTACAAGTTCATATGTGTGTTATTCCTGTTGACTTAGAATGCTTTATGTTCTTGGTGTCCTCAATTGCCTATATCCAAAAAGAAAAAAAGGGTATATTATATGAAATCTGGCATTGCTAATATTGACCTTTCATTCTTTCTGCCTCCTTCCATGAGCTAGGAGAGGAGGGATTTGATGGAAGCATCCCATTTCACTCTGAGTGTTCCGAGATCTCTGGATCTGTTTAATCTCTGACTGGCGGTCTTGATATGTTTCCATCTTTAGCAGGAGGACGCTTCTCTGACAAAGGCTGAGCAATATTCTGCCTATCACTTTTGTGTGGCTTAAGGTGACTCTGCCTTTATGTGTGTGGTCTCTTGGCCAGGTGATTGACCTGGCCACACTGGAATGTGAGGTCTCTAGCATGGCCAGAGCCTTTTTTCATGATTAGGAGTTGTCTCTTATTGGCATTGAATTTTCAGTGCTTCTCATTCAGTTCTGATCTCACCTTAGTGACTATACTGAGATAAAATGAAAACTTGTTCTATACTGAATGCTGCTAACAATACATTACAAAGAGTATTAGATTCAGCAATGAAAATAGAACATATAATAAGTTAAATGTATCTTTTTCACACATTCTCAATTGAGAGAACAGATATTTCCTTAAAGCAACATTTAAGCATATTGGGTGGCAGTAGAAATTTAACAATTATAAAAATTTGAAAAACTATTTAATAATAAATCTTTATTAAGTTTTAACATATTCTGACTTTTGAAAAAGTTATTAAGCTGTTAAGCAATGAGTAGAATTAAATAATATGAATAATAATCATTAGTTTCTATTCTATTACAATCATTTTTCTATTGGAAAAAATTATAAGTATATTTATATAAAAAGTATAACATTTGGCTGATAAATTTTAAATATAACAAAGGTTTTTTTAAATACAAAATTAGAATCACTTAAAGAATCTAGCACAAGAAATGTGAGTTTAAAGGGTTATGACATTTAACAATGCAATAATTCATATAGTATACATTTTTTATTTTTTGGATATAGATTGTTTAAAAAAAACCTCCATATAAAAGAAATGACATTTCTTAAGAAAATATGTGTAAATAATCTGAAACAAATTTTCTGTTTCTAAAATTAAACATATCTTTCAAGTAATTGATTAAATAATGCAAGTTTTTATGTCCCATCTCTGAAATGTTTGTTAAGTAAAATAAGATAATACATTACCTTATGATATATGAATACACCAAAAAACTGTGGCTGTTTTGAAACATGAGTATCATCTTGTCTCTCTCACAGGATGTTGGTTGTGTTTTCAAATGGATAAACAACAGTGGTCACTAGAAGTGTGTGTTTCAGTTGTGAAAATGAGATCAAAAAGAGGAATGAGTAAAAACTCTTACAACAACTCAAGATGCTTCAGGTGCAAGGCTGTAAGAGCCTTCAGAGAGCAAGAGTCTGAGCACACAGTGTTGTGAGATTTGAGGCTGCTGGCGTGCATGGTACAGCACTGCATAAGAGCCTAGGTCAGTATCAAGGACAGGAAAAAAGAGAAATAAGATGTGTTTTTGTTGTAGAAGACATTGTTATGATAAGTGTATCATAGGAATTATATTTTTCTGAAGGAAAAACCTATATGAACATAATTTAAAATGATAAGCCATTGAAAGTCATTGAAAACTAAACACAGTTTTATATAGCTACTGAAGGCAGCATTTAAATCTAAACAGCATATTTTCAGAACTTCATTTAGTGGACTGTTTGCTTTATGAAATTTAACTGAAGAACAGCTTTTTTAGGTTATACTATCTTTGCTTTAGAATAATATATATATATAATGCATATTATGTTATATATATATTTTACATATATATATACATTATATATTATGTACATTTTATATTATATATGTACATTATACATATATATATATATATATATATATATATATATATACATAGTTTGTCATTAATCCCCAACTTTAATACTTATAAAAGCACATAAATTTTTACCCACTATTCTTGGTCAATTATTACATTTTGACTTTTACAGTTCTTACAGTAATTCTAATTCCTGATTTTGCTAATTTTATGCTTTTATTTTGAGATTATAAATTGCTTCATGTCCTCTTTCCACCCCATCTGACCTCTCTTGTGTATACCATTGTTCTCTCAAATACATTTTTGGTCACTATTTCTTCAATTGTTGATATATATCAACACATCCACACACACATCTACACACACACACAAACACACTCCTAAATGCATAAATAGAATCTGATCTGTTTGCACAATGTTTCCTGCCTTATATTCATCTCAAGGCTGTTGACTTGGCATTGGATATCCAGCTGAGAGACTCTTCTCAGAAGAGCAATTCTTCTGTTGTCAACATTCTCCAGTTGCCAGCAGCTATTTATCTAGACTTGGGACTCTAAAGGTTTTCCCCGTCCATGTTGCCATGTCCAATATTGTTCAGGCTACATTGTGGCTGTTTAATGTTTAGAACCACATAAAATCTAGATTTTGAAATCACTCTAGGAGAACTTTTTTATACAATATTTTACTGTAAAAGATTGTAATTATCAGTTTTCAACATTTCAATCCTTGGAGTTATGAACTATTCTATATAATAGAGAATTATATTTTTCTGCTCATTTTCTGTCTATAATTGAGAATTGATTGAGTTTCTAAAAGAAAGTTGATTGCTTCACCCATACAGCAAAGAGAAAAAAATGGAAAAAAATTGCAATTTACTACGGGAATGACTCAAATAATATTGGAGTATGAAACAGGAGGGGGGATGGGATAGGGAGTTTCTGAAATGTAAAAGAAAAATACAATTAAAAATTTCTTATTTCTAGAGTAGCTACTAAAATGATGAACACATAAGAGGAGATAGTATATAATCTAATGATAACTTCCATAAGCTAGGACTTAAAACTATCTTAAGAAAGGAATATTGAGCCATCTGGCTCTTCAATTAAGATTACTTTCTGCTCTGGCATATAATAAAAGTTCTGTTCTTATCACCGTATCAAGAAGATCACAACTGCCTCCAACTCGCGTTCCAGAAGATACAATATGATCCTAGCCTTGGAAGGTACTTACACACAGGTATAGACACTCACAGAAAAATATACAAATCAAATTAAAATAAATCTTCAAGAAAACAGAATGAGTTTAGGATTTGTCATGGTAGACTTAATTTGAAGACTACTCTTGCCAGATCTGCATTTTACTTAGCCAGTGAATAGTCAAATTTGTTTCTTCATTCATATAGTTATGATAGCACCTTAATAATTTTAATGCATTTAGTCAATGGCATAATGTATTTGAAGACAAATCATAATGTACCTTCAGTGAAAAATTTTTTTGAGCATTGTGTGGGTGAGGGACCATCATCTTTTTCATAAGTATTTAGTTTAATAAAATTTATTTGAATTTACAAAGCTGCCCTTCTCCCCAGCCTCCAGAATTATAATGATAGCTTTTAAGCATATTTTTTATTCTATTTATTTGATCAATTTTTCACTTTTCAGAATATTTGTAAACTCAGCTAGTGAACAATTATTTTCAAGCAATATCTCTATAGCAATTAATACTGCGTGATTAACCACTATCCTGTAAGTGAGACGATTAGCTGTCTGCAAACTATATCTGCATTGAGCCATGAATATGTGTTTTAAAATGTTTAATTTAGTGCTAGAGCTAAATATAAAAAAGGGTTATATTAACATGCATCATTATGGATTGTATATTTTTTTATGTTTTCAATGTTTTCTATTCCTACTATCATTTTGACAAAGATAACTATGAATAGAAATATATAGTTTCTATTATAAACAACACATCAAGAACATGTAATTTTTCCAAGCAATTTGATATACACGGAAGAATGAAAGCAAATTTGTTGTAGACTATTCTTTACAAAAGGAAAAATAATGTGGAGTTTTGTTTTCTATGTTTTATTTGTTTTATGTGTCAATCATAAATAGGTGAGGGTGAGAGGATATTTGGAGAAAATTTAATTCAACAACAATTTCCTATCTATCCATTGTTCATTTCACTGCTCTGAGTATTAGGTATTTAAAATTAAAATACAGCTGATGTATCAGAGACTCAGGCGTGACCTGCAGCCAGCCCACTTAACACACTGTAGCTCTAAATGAGAAGCATGGCACGCCAGGTCCAAAAGTCAGAACCCTGAATTCTGGAGTCGCATTAACAGCAAGGAGCTGGTCTGCGGATGAGTCCTTACTCTTTATGTCTCCATTTATGTGTTTCTTCCACACAGAGCCCCAGGTGGAGTGATCTGTCAACTATTCAATCTGAGGTAATGTGCTGATAATCACAGATAATAAGCTTCTAATATGCAAATGGTTGCCCACTTATTATAAAGCAGAGACTGTTCCCTAAAACCATCTCCAGAGTGGTTTACTCAGTGTTCTTTACAAACCTACATTCATTGTTGCCTTATTGTGGGACATCTTGGTGACAGCAACACAAATATAGTAGCAAGTTAGAAACTATGGAAAACTAGTCACCTTGCCTTTGGGTTTCTCATATTTCGTCCTGTCTTCACTGGGAAGAAGAGAATTGGTTTTGTTTACAGATGTGATCCATGGTAGTAGGTCCACTATAATGCAGGGTGGACTTAATAAGTTTGAAGTTAAAAGATAGAGCAAGAATTTGGGAATATAGTGGTTGGGGTGGATCTCTTGAAGGAGTTGGTGTAGGGAAGGTGGTGAATATCATGAAAATATATTGCATAAAATTCTCAAATATTTAATAAAAGATATTACTTTTTAGAAGGACAATTGTTGGCCTAAACTGTCAAAGTTTGTTAAATAAATATAGAAAAAAATTGAAAACATTTCAACTATTAAATGAGAGAAAAGTGAGACAATGTAAAAACCAGTAAATAAGTAGGTCACATAGAAGGGTGCTGACATCGAGAGAAGACTAGTGACTGAAAAGTGATCAAGAAGCAGCCACATCAACACCTAAGAGATGCAAGGAGACCAAAAGGATTATGAGTCCTCAACTAAGTTGCACATATCCAGGAGAAGACATGACAGATGAGCATGGAATAAAGAGATATCTGAGAGGCTGGTGGGGGTTAAGACCTGCAGGATCTTCTAGGCCAGGGAGATTTGGCTGACGTTTTAGAAGCAATAGAAAGTCAGAAAATGGAAGAAGTTAATTCCTTTCATTCTTTATGGGGCATTCTGTGAGGGGATGGTTTGTGAGAGAAGTGTGAATTCAGGGCTGTCAGTTGCAGCCATATTACCTTGAATCTGTTGTGATGGTCAAGACAGACAGCTCATCCTGTGATAAGAAGCTTTGCTGACATCTCAGTGACCACCAAGGCAAAGCTTTCTTTCTCACTCACACATCACTTGAATTCTACCTTACCTGAAGACTCTGTGGAATGTTGTCACCCTCCTAAGACTGAATCCAAACCTGATAATGGGTGTTCACTTTGTACAGTGTTGTCACTGACTATCCAGGGATAAAGGCTGAATGATGGATATCTTTGAATATTTCTTCTTAGAGATGGCATACTTTAAGTTATATGCTCACATTTTCTAATAATGGTGAACTGAAAATTAATTGAATAGACATAAAACATATTAAAAAGTTAGAACTAGTAGTACTTGATGATAAGTTTAGTGTGAAAAGAGAAATGGGCAGACTCAAGGATGTGGTCTACAGCTTGAATATTTTATGTAGATGATAGTGGGCCATTTACTGAAATGAGGAAAGAGAGGTCAAGGTGAAGGAGAACAGATAATACAAGCTGGGTTACAGGATGTTCATAGAATGTATAACTGAAAATAATGTACATGTAAATTAGATGAGGAAATAAGGGAGAGATGAAGAATGAAGACACAGGTACATATATATGTATAGATGATATAGATATAATAATAAGTAGCATGTAGATGTAACTATGTAGGACTTGAGTGTAAAATGGTAGGTCACTTAGTAAAGTGTGAACCTTGAAGAATAATTAAGTGTAGAGGAAGAATAAGCAATAGTAATTCCTAAACTGATAAGAAGATTGTAAGGTTTTCTATACATGCATTTATAAACACAAAGTATCAAGAGAAACCAACATGAGTGAAGGATAAGTAAATACCTCAAAAGACAAAAGTTAAATAAAAATCATGAGAAAAGTATGTCAGATAAAAGAATAAAGCATTGAGTAAAAATATTATAGTGTAAGCATAGAGATATGAGCAGAAATTCAGCTGCTACCTTTGGTAATGCACACGTCATAAGAAGCCATGGAAAAGCAGCTTCAATAGTAAGAAAGTAAAGCTTGATACATATTATGTGAACACACTAAATTTTATAAGATGTAAACACATGGATGATATTTGAATTAAAACCTTAATATTTAAAGATAACAATATTTAGTGATATTTATGATAACAGAATATAATATTCTGAAATTACTACTATCCAAAACCTGGCCTCTATTTTCTGACTTCCTCTAACAATTCTGCAATGACTCTAAGATTAATCTCTTACCAATAACTTACTAAATTCCACTAGGAAGAAAATATTTAGTTCCAGAGAGTTGATCTATAGGTATATATTGAGGCCATGTTGTAAAACATTCTTTGAAAAGGTAATTTTAAAGTCTTATTTTGAGTAGTTGGTATGCCTAAACTGTATATGCAATATTTCAATAAACGTAGAAAGATTAAGAAAAAGAGGTAATTTTAGAAAGACTGAAGCAAAGATTAATAATAATAGATAATAAATTTTAATTAGGGATGAATACAGACATGATTTTTATATATTGGCTATAGTCTACAACTTAATTATATATTTAAAAGTAACTACAGAAGAAATACTTTAAGTTTTCTAATGCATGAGAATTATATTTGACAAAATTAAGACATTAATGTTCTTGATGGGATCATTTCACATTGTGAACACACATACACACACATGCTGGCACAAGCACTCACACATATATACACATACAAACACATACATAGATCTAAACACATATATTCAAGTTACCATGCCCATAAGCAAATCAAAAAAATATATTTCCATTGAGAGTAAAAGTAAAATTCATAGAAATATGTAAAACATTAATATTAGTCCTCCTCCTTTCTCCTTCCTCTGCCTCTATGAAGGTGCTCCCCTACCAATTCACCCACTTGGGCCTCAGCAGAGTAGCCTTCTCCTACCCTGGGTCATCAAGCCTCCACATGACCAAGAGGCTCCCCTCCCATTTATGCCCAATAAGGCAATCCTTTGTTACATATCCAGCTGGAGAAATGGGTTCCCCCATGTGTATTCTTTGATTGGTGATGTAGTACCTGGGAGTCTTGGAGTTAATCGTTAGTTGATGTTGTTGTTCTTCCTATGGGCTCCATCTCTGAACCTGGGGACACGCCTATTTACTGGATATGGTCTCTACAGTTTCTATCTCTCCTTTGTTGGGTATTTTGGCTAATGTCATCTCTGATGGGTCCTGGGAACCTCTTGGATCCCTGGCATCTGGGATGTTCTAATGGCTACCACCAGTATCCCATCCTCCACTGCTACACACCTTCATTCAAATTCCTGACCCTTTGTACTTCTCTCCTGTCTCCTCCTACATCTGATCCTGCTCCCCTTCTCCCCCTCCTCCCTCCCTTCAAGATCACTCCCTCCCTCTACTACCTATGATTATTTTCTTTGCCATTCAGAGTAGGACTGACTCCTCCAAACTTTGGTTTTCCTTATTCTTAAAATTCATATGGTCGGTAAGTTGTATTGTGGGTGTTCGAAGCTTCTGGGCTAATAACCATTTATCAGTGAGCACATACCATGTATGTTATTTTGTGGCTGGGTTACCTCACCCAGGGTGATATTTTCTAGTTCATTCCATTTGCCTGCAAATTTCATGGACTTATTGTTATTAATAGCTCCAGTGTGTAAAGGTACCACATTTTCTGTATCCATTTCTCTGCTGAGGGACATTTGTGTTATTTCCAGCTCCGGCTATTATAAATAAGGCTGCTATGAACATAGTGGAGCATGTGTTCATATTATATGTTGGAGCATCTTTTGAGTATATGCCCAGGTGTAGTATGGCTGGGTCCTCAGGTAATATGTCCAACTTTCCGAGGAATCACCAGATTGTACCAGCTTGCAATCCAACCAACAATGGAGGAGTGTACCTCTTTATCCACATCCTTACCAGCATCTTCTGTCACCTGAAGTTTGATTTTAGCAATTATGACTTGTATGAGGAGGAATCTCGGGATCATTTTGTTTTTCATTTTCCTGATGAATAAGGATGCTGAACATTTCTTTAAGTACTTCTCAGCCATTAGATATTTCTGTGTTGTGAATTCTCTGTTTAGTTCTATGCCACATTTTTTGATTGTGTTGTTTGGTTTTGTCATTGAATTTCTTGATGTATTAGTCAGAGTTCTCTTGCTGGGAGCCAGCCCTGGCTTGGTGGGAAGAGAAGGTGCTTTTTCTTTCTTCTCCTCCGGTTGGTTCTTCTAGAGGCAGCCAAGGGGGATGGGAAGAGTAGTGGGTAAGACCTAGGGCTAGGCTACTGTAGCTGGCCTGCCCTCTGTTTCATCTTATGAGCCCAGAAACTGCAGTTTCTGGCCACTAGCACCTCAGCCCAAGGACAGCAGAGAATTAGGTAAATAGCCTTAGTACTCTCTCTGCAGGCACTGCCAGGCTCTAACTTAGGTCTGTTGGTTTGAGTCGCAGGGAGAAAAGACACTAAAAGAAGTTATTATAGTTTATTACTAAGTGTAAAAAGTTTCCTATGAAAGCTATCTAAGAGACAAAGTGGAAAAGTCCTTAGAGGGGAAAAAAGAAAAAATACTAACAAAGAAAAAAATTCTAAGTGGAGAAATTCTAAGCAGGGAAGAAAGAAGAGAAGAGAGAGAGAAGAGAGAAGAGAGAGAGAGAGAAGAAGGAGCGAAGAGAGAGGAAAGAGGAGGATAGTGAGAGAGAGAAGAAGGATTGCCACTAATGAGCGTCCCTTTGTCTTATACATCATTCAGAGTACATGATCACATGTTACAAAGTTCATCACAAGTTCACACCAAAATTCAAATCATAAATTGAAATAGAAGTTTACAACAGATAATGTTTACATGCATATCCATTAAGAGTAATTATCTGGCTAAACATCAATCACCTGTCTAGCTCCACAGGTTCACTGAAGGTTTAAGACTATAACTAAGAAATTAGTGAAGTTTTGTATTGATAAACTCAGGCAATATTTTCTCTTCATCCTAGCACCTATAATAAATAGTGAGTTCCCTTTTAGTGACCTTTGATTAATTGTTTTACAACCAGCTTGGAAAGTGCTCTGAGCAGGAGAGAGTCTGGTTACTATCTAAGGGCAAAATAACTGATGACACTCGGGAGACTGGCAGAGTTCTCATTGCAACCTTGACTATTAGAAAGGGACCTAATACCAGTCCCACTATAAAAAGAGCCAAATAATCATTGATATAATTTTAGGAATTCTTATAGGATCATCACTAAGACTTAAGAAGTCATCTATTTGCCTATATAGCATCACTACAAGACAGTACATCTTCATGGGTCTGCAGAGATCTGCTCCAAAGGGGTGTGCTATTGCTTAGAGATTGTTACATATGTTTAATAATAATAATAATAATAATAATAATAGGAAAAGCATATTAATAGCAGGATCTTTCCTAAAATACGTCCACCACAGCCTTGCTGAATGGGACACAATTGTCGCAGATTATATAATAATCCGAGGCAAGCATTTCAGGATGATCAACTGCTAATTATTAGCTTGTCCCATTATGGCTCCTGACATTCTCTAGAGTCACAGAACTTGTGGAATGTCTCTCTATACTGAGGAAATTTGTTGTGATGACTAACAGTCTGTAGTCCAACTACCTCAACAATGGTTAGCTGTGAACAAGAAGTCCAAGAAGCTAGTAGTTGTTCAGTCACATGAGACAAGTTATTTCAGCTGGTTTTCTGTAGAATTGAATTCCAACAAATGGGCTGGCAAGTAGATGCAAGCAGGCATAGAAGAGTGGATCTTCTTTCTTCCAGTGTACTTATATAGGCCTCTAGCAGAAGGTGTGGCCTAGATTAAATGTGTGTACCACCATGCCTGTATCTCAGACTAGCTTTGTGCCAGGCTTACCTTGAACTCAGAGATCTCCTTGCCTTAGTCTCCTGGTATTAAAGGCATGTTCTACATTGCCTGAGCCTAAGCTTTTCATGGCCACTATGAATCAAGAAATCCATGCCAAGATCCAGGTCAGGAACTTGTGTCTTCTAGCCTCCCGATCTGTAACACAGGTGAGCCCTCCAATTCTGGATATAGTTCATTCCAGATATTGTCAAGTTGACAACCAGGAATAGCCATTATACTTTGTTTCTATGTTAACTGAGAGGTTTTGGGGATACAATAGCTTCAGCTGGCATTTGTGCTCTCTTAGTGTCTGCATGGCATCTGTCCAATATCTTCTGACTTTTAGTTTTTGTTGAGAAGTCTGGTGTAATTCTCATAAAATTGTCGTGATATGTTACTTGGCCTTTTTTCCTAACTGCTTTTAATATTCTTTCTTTGTTCTGTGTATATAGTGTTTTGATTATTATATGATGTGAGGATTTATTTTTCTGGTCCAATCCATTTGGTGTTCGGTAGGCTTCTTTATGGCCTTCTTTATGGCATTTATGACCATATCTTTCTTTAGGTTAGGGAAGTTTTCTTTTATTATTTTATTGAAGATGGTTTGTAGTCCTTTGAGCTGTGTGTCTACACTCTCTTCCATTCCTATTATTCTCAGGTCTGATCTTTTCATTGTGTTTTAAATTTCCTGGATATATTGGGTTAGGAGCTTTTTGCACTTTGTATTTTCTTTGACTGTTGTAAATGTCTTCTATTGTATCTCCTACACCTGAGATTCTTTCTTCAATCTCTTGTATTCTGTTGGTGATCCTTATATCTGTAACTCCTGATATCTTTCTTAGATTTTTCCATCTCCAGCGTTGCCTTGCTTTGTGATTTCTTTATTGTTTCTATTTCCATTTTCAGACATTTTTGTTCAAGTCCTCCACCTGTTTGATTGTGTTTTCCTGAATTTTTTAAGGGATTTACATGATTCCTCTTTAAGGGCTTCTACCTTCTTACATGTGTTGTTCTGTAATTTTAAGGGAGTTAGTTATGTCCTGCTTAAGGTCTTCTATTATCATCATGAGATTGGATTTTAGAATAGAATCTTGCTTTTCATGTGTGTTAGAGTATCTTTGGTCCTCTGATGGCTCAATGCCGCAGTGTAGGATAATGCCAGGGTGGTGAGTTGGGAGTGGGTGGGTAGGTAGGGAAGTACCCTTACAGTAGTAGAGGGAGAGGGGATAGGATAGGGGGTTTGCAGTGGGGAAACCTGGAAAAGGGATAATATTTGAAATGTAAGTAAATAAAATATCCAATTATAAAATAGAATTTGTTGACTACTTTAAATTATTTACTTTTGTGTGTGGATATATGTGTGTGTGTGTGTGTGTGTGTGTGTGTGTGTGTGTGTGTGGTGTGTGGTGTGTGTGTAAAATATTAGTAGTAATTCTTTAAGTCAGAGAACATAACTGGGAAGAAATCCTCCTAAAGCTAAATGTATATGGACATTTATTCTGAATCTACTGAGCACATATATGCTTATTCTATGCCAAAGAATGGAAGGAGAGCATAAGGAAAACTCAATTCTGACATATATTTTCATCTACTAAAACTACCATATCCCACAGCCCTCACCTGTCTATGGTGTAGGAAAACATGTACTGATAATTACAATTAAGCAATGTTATCAGTGTTACCTTGTTGAGACCAGACATAAACACATTCTTACTTTTTTAAATATATTAGTACTACTTAATACATTTTTTTGTCATTTTATTTTCCACTGTGCTGTCCAGTATTTCAAATACTGCTACTTCAGAGGGAAAAAATGAGTACACTATCTGCACCAGAATTCTCGTTTTCAATCAAGCAAAACTCACTTAGCTAAAAACCATCACTTCCTTCCCCAGTAAGCACCAGAGAATACAAATGACAGAGGGTGGAAGAGATGATTTGATATCTTGACATCCTTCTTTACTCAAGATCTAAGATGACTAAAGATGTGACAGGAAGTGAAACACTTTTGAAAAGTTGGGTAAGTTGACAAAATTGAATTAGATGAAAACATTTACTAAAAGTAACAACTTTGGCGAATGACAATTTATCAAAATGGCCTGACTAAGTTTACAGAATATGTCCCAATATAAATCAAGGAAATAGTAGTAAGTAAACAGAAAAACACTTAGAGACTCTGGTATTACTTTTGGCATGTTTTTCAGCTATTTATTTCACTATATCTGAGAAACATATATCAACATTGTCACTATTTATTTTTAAATTGAGAATATTTTTCTCTTATATTTCATAATCCACATTTCTTAAAAAAACTATTTTTTTATCTTACAGTTTACTTAGTAACTGATAGCGATGACCAGTATTCTCTAAAGTTTAGAAAAGATGCTTTAAATTAACTTAGTTTTAAACATGTACTCCATCCCTAATATTATAAATAAGCACTAAATCCCCAGTGAACTGCTGGTTTTCTTTATTTGTTTCTTGTATAATGTCGTAAACATATACAAAAATGTATAAAATGTTATACATTAATACATTTGTATATTTATAATGTATAAAAATTGGAATGCGTAAAACATAAATTTATAATATTTAATTAAAATATTATAAATGTATAATATTTTATACAAAGTCTATAGTATCTTGTTCACAGTATATACTGTGATAATTTCATAGACATGACAAATATGTGATAATCAAATCAAGGTATCCAATATTTCCATTTTGTTAAGCATTCTTCAACTTTTGCTATGCATATATAAGCAAGAGTATGGTTTTCAGTACAAAATACATAATGTATTTATGTATAACATATATGAAGCAACCAGAGTAATTAATACTTCTGTTTCCTTCTAGTCATTCATAAAAACTAATAATCGATCATTGTGAATTTTAGCTATTACAACTCCGCTACACAGAACTAGAACTTAACACATTGATACAAAAAATTAAGTACCTTTCTAAAGATTTTATTTCACTTATGAATGTTTTCTCTAAGTGCCAACTTTTTCATGTTTCTAAGTATACAGTTGTAAACCTTTGGGGGGATGATGCAAATTTATAGTATCTAATCAGTTTGCTTTGCTTATTTCAATATGAATATAAGAAACTTGAAACAATGATCCCTGTCATGCCTAAGCCAAAATATCAACTCAGCTTTCTTAGAGCAATTTTAATTTCCAATACTGAAAGTGCATAAGTAATGAAAAGCAAAAGCAATATGACAGAAAAATGAGTAGTTCTTAAACTGATTTTTGATCCAAAGAACCTGCTGTGAGAGCTATGTATCCTTTTTTCGTGAAATGATTATCAGTATATTCCAGGATAAGATATCTATAGTTTAACCTGATAAATAAAAATGTGTTAATAAGATTGAAAGGCTCACAGATATCAGGACAAAACATCTGTTAGAAAAAACAGATGAGAGAGCAATGCAGGAACCAGCACCCAGAATTTTCTGTTGGGAAGGATAAGAGGCAGAACATCTGCAGCAAACTAGGAAGAAGATGATGGGTGTGTTAGTCCAAAGGTAATTTAAAAAATAAATAAAACACTTTGGCTCCCTTGTAAAGGAAAAATTCTTCATAAACATTTACCAGGAACAGTGTGCTGCCTGTCTATTTCTTAGTGTAAATGGTGCAATCCTTGACTTTGTGGGACACTAAGGTGGAGACAGCTCTCCTGTCAATCTGCTACTGTAGAGTTAGACCCTAGGCAAGAGTTGATCAAGCTGCCTCTTCTGAACTGTTTGTCAAACTGCCTGAGATATTCTTTGGTGTTCAAGAGGATGCTGAAGAGTCTTTGAGTAGCTGCAAGAAGAACAGAGACCTTAAAATAAAGAAGCAAGCAAAACAACTAACACATGAAGAAGGAATTATTTTCGTAATCACATGACTGATAGGTTTCAAAACTAACAGATCCTCATGTAGAATGCATAAGAGCTCTTGATATCAGTAGCAGGATGTAGAACCAGAATAACCTCTTTCTTAAGTACTTTTTAAACTCCAGTGTTCTGTTTTAGCAACAAGACAGGTAAAAACAAAACAGAACAAAAAACAAAAAACAGATGCAGTATTTCCTTTCCATTTGCAATAATCCAGATTCCTAGCATTTCCACTCATAGATTCATAGGAAGTAGCAAGTAGCAGAATTCATAAGATATTGATTTCAGGCCAACAAGGTAAGGAATGTTGCAGTCAAGAATTTCAAATAGAAGAGAAGGAAAAGAAAAGAGTTTGGAGAGAAAAGCTGGAGCAGGAGGAAGGAAAGGAAGTAGAAGAAGGAGAAATAAAAGGAAGAGGGAGAATGAAGAATTAAGATTTGAGTTATCAGAAGAGAATAACTAGAACTGGAATTGTACACAGACGCTGGGCAAGGCATTATATATGCAATGAGGGCATGAACAGCAGGACAAAGGCTATGATCTCTGTGCCATTAATGATGCCCTTCATTATGCTTTTCTGAATAGAATAGAATAGGGAGAGCCAAAAAGAACACAGGGCAATAGCTTCTCCATGTTATTTGGTCAACAAGTTTAACCTCCTGTAAAATGCTACATATCTATCAGAGATTAATTGTGCATCTTAGTTTCTAAAACAAAGAAAGACAGATGACTTATTAGTATTAATTAATTTCTTAATGATGAAATCAAAATTGATGAATCAAAAGACTCCTTCCCCTGTGCTAAGAGGTTTATAAGTGTTACAAATTAGATAAGTCAAGCCTGTGAACCTGAGCTCAATCTCAACTCCTGGAACCCTTATAATGAAAGGAGAGTACAGACACACTCAAATTGCCCTCTAACCTCTTACCACCAAGGTGCCACATCACGTATATCCAAAACTCATACACACAGAGAGACAGACAGACAGACAGACAGACAGACAGACAGACAGACAGACAGACAGACAAATAGGCACACACACACACACACACACACACACACACTGATTTTAAAAACAATTTAAAGGTGAACACCATGCTAAAATCAACAATATTTATTTGCTTAAATTGGTGTCCATCCACTAATAAGAGGGACCTTGCTACTAGTGAATTTGAATAGTTTGTATTTATCTAATACCCATGTACTAGTATTATAAGTCCAAATGTAACTGATATAAAGAAAAATCTGAATTCATCCTATTGCACGAATTACCAGTGTTTTGAAAAGGACAAATTACTCACCAAGCTGCATATAAATGTCTGCTACCTAATATGGAAGATATGAGAATGAAAACATAATGCAGCTGTAATCTTAATGAGAAGCAAAAACCACCTGATTTTCATAGAGTAATAAAACCATAGAAATATAGTTTAAGCCTTAGAGAGAACATAATTTGTGGTTAATACTGTCAAGTATCTGCTAAACTTAGACAAAAGGAATTCTATATATGAAAGATATATCACAGTACTTTTTTGATGTCCTCTAACTGACATCACTGGGTTGGAAGATAAACCCCAGGACTTCCACTTCAGCACCCTTTCATTAATCCCAGACTGACAAATGCCATCATGATTAGAGCCTCTTGGCAGCATGTACTGCACACACGCTGATACATGCAAATGTTGCATACACTGTACTGCTCTGGCTGGTTATACTTTTATGTAGCAACGTGGAATCACATTTTGAGTCCATGTAAATATTACAGGTAGATTCATTTTTAAAAACATGTTTTTAAGTTAAGCCAGATATGACAGTATAGATAGGAAATTCCAGCACTCCAGAGGCAGAAACAGCAAGACAGAGAATTCCAGAGTAGCCTGGAAAAAATTATAGATTACAAGATATCATAAAGTATAAAATTAGGCCTCTCTCAAAAGCAAGACCTAGTATCAGGGAAAGTCTTGCAAGTTGAGATTTGTATAACAGTGTATTCTTTATGATAGCTTTGAGGGAGGCCTGCTTCATAATTTTAGTATAATGATCATTTGTTCCTATTCAAGGAATTTTTTTCTTGATCTTGTAAATTGTATAACTGATGACAATCATCTGTCAGCATTAACTAAAAGAAAGATTTACAGAGCCTTATGTTTGGCTGACACTCTTGTCAAGGTGTGTAGGCATTGGTCTCAGGGCTGTAGTGTAATTTTACTATTTGATTTGTCACTTATACATCTTCTTTCCTGTCCCCTCTTTTTACCATTTTTGGCCTTTCCTGTACTCTCTGTGTAGACCAGAACTCACAGATAACCACCTGCCTCTGCCTGGGATTAAAGGCATGTGCCATCATCTCTTCCCATTTATTCTGGTATTTGTTTTCATCCTATATTAGTGAACATTTTATAATCCCACTTTTATCGAAAACACACTATTTTTAACCAACCAGGTGTTTAAAGATGAAAATTAGAATCATAATCTAATATGTGTAGCTTTGAAAGACTTTCAGCAAAGCAAACTACAAAGTTATTCAAAACATACTCGGTTGAGTAGTTTTCATTATATTTTGTCATTAAAAAAAGTAGCTAGTGAAAGACCTCTGTCATTAAAAGTCTTTTCAAATCTGATTTATACAATGTTAAACTTCCTTCTCTGCAAAATGTTAGTCACATCCATTTAGAACTTTGGCTGATTTTTTCACTTTTTTTTTCTGAGAACACAAATTTCTGCACAAATTTCTGTTTTTTTTTGAAAATAGATCCATGTTGTGTAATACTGATGTTGATATTTGGTGTTGTTATTGTATTACAATGATGGAAATACTTTCAGATGAACATTAGTATGGACATAATATAGAGTCTAATGTTCTTAATTAGATATTAAGAATTTATTTTTCTTTTTTCAGTAATGCTAAACAAGCCATGTTCCCTAAAACAAAATTAAAAACATCTGTTTATCAGGATAATTTAAAATCTACTTTCAGGAAAATAAGAGAAGGCAGCAGTGTGCCAAATTGCTAAGTACAATGTCTCTTGTCAATTAAATGGAGGTTTTCACGATCAAGTAAGTAAAGGAACTTTATAGCCATAATTGATCAACTCATACTAAGGTGCAGACAATACAGTAAGTTGCTATTTTATGATGTTTTGTTTCTTTTAGGCCACTTTAGTATAATCTATGAATTTTAATAACTATATGAATTTCTCAGACTTAATATCATACAATGAAAATATTTACTATAAATCTTGATGGGTTAAACTTTTTAACTTGAACCATGTGAAAAGCAGATGAATAATCCAATGGAAACATAGCAACAATTTAATATCACTTTAATATAGATAAATAAAAAATAATTCATAAAAATATTACTTGTCAATTCTCTTAATTGATTGCTCCTGTCTGATGTATGACAGTAAAAACTTTTCAGCCAAGTAATTATTTGAATTAGAAACCTTTCCATGATTTGTTTTCATGTTTATTCTCCATGATAGAAGTCAACAATTGTATCAGCCTTCAGAGTGCTGTTTTGAAGACAAGTGGTTTTTATGATACCACTTTTTATAACATGGCCATTCTAACTTTAAAATCCTTTTCTCACACATAAGATGCCAACGTGTGGAATCTTATTAGTTCTTGGTGTTAAGAAGGATTTAAAAAAAATAGTAAAGCCCACATTCTAAATTGGTAGTGGAAAAGGTTGTACACTAATCCTGACCACACACACAGTCTAACTTGTGCATGTCAGCTTCCATCATCCTGCCAAAATTAGACTTAATCTTGGAAAGTACCAAATATATGTACTGTACTTATCAATAATTATCTGACACAGTGGATAAAATCTTACAAAATAAAAATCCAAATATTCAAAAAATTATTTAATATAAAAACTGGAATAGTAAAGTCTGTGTAATGATTTTATATTAAAAGAACATTTTTGAATCTTTGTTAACAGTATATTATGCAAGATGAGAAAAACGTAGAGGAGCATAAACCAAGCCACAGAACTCAAAATGAAATTTTAATAAAATTGAGAGAGAGAGAAAAAGAGAGAGAGAAAGGAAGAGAGAGACACACACACACAGAGAATAAAGTTTGCTGCAAGCTAAGATTAGCAGGTCATCATAAACCTTCAAACTACCACAGGTGCCTGAAGTCAGGCTGACATAGTGACAAAGTTCTAAGAGGCTCACAGCTGCTAAGTTAGGTTCACATGCTACAGAAAACAAAACAAATCAAAACCCCATTAATCTACTCCTTTAAAGCCACAGAAACTAATTTTCTCACAGATTTGAAGGGCAATATTTTGAACCAAGTATCTCCTTGCATAAATAAAGGGGTTAGTAGCATCATGCTACTTCTGGAGACCCCAGGGAGAATGGAATTGTTCTGCTTTGTTTGTGCTTATTTTAGGGTTGCGTTTTTGTTTTCTGTTGTGGTGAGTACTGTCATTACCTAGTTTATGGCCAATATCTTTAATTTTGGCTTCCATTTCATGAATTCACACTGTCTTTGTGCATGTCCATCAATGTTTCTCTACTTGTGCTTTCAACCTCGCAAGAGGTTGCCTGAGACTACCAGGAAACACAGATATTTAGATTAAGATTCCTAACAGTAACAGACTTTCAGTCATAAAGAAGCAATGAAAATATATTTTATAGCTGGGGGTCAACACAACATGAGGAACTGCGTTTAGGGTCACAACATTATGAAGGTTGATAATCAAAGAATGGTAAGCCAGCTATATTCTTGATGATTACCTAGATTCTAGATTAGTCTAGATTCTAGGCAAATCACCTCATAACCAAATTCTTAGCCTAAATACATTATCCAAAGAAGGTAATATTGATTAGACCTCAGGGTTCAAGGCTTTCATCTTCAAAGGACATTTTTCTGCCGATCATGGCAAGGAACTTTGGAAATAAGTAGTTTCTCTAGATAAATAATGAACAATGACTCTTGGAGAAAAGCTGAGGAACTGTGGAAGAAGAATGTGTCTAAGGGAAATTAAGTTGAATAACTGCCAGTTGAAATGAAGAAGCCCCATAGTGGTAGCTTGCAGTAGTAGAATTTAACAAGCTGTGTCAGATTCCAAAACACAGATTATTTAGGAAAGATCTTTAAAGAGAAAGCAGAAAAAGATATTTTATAAGAAACTCCACTCAAAATTCCTCTCACCATCCTTCTCCAGAACAGCCCGGGCTGTCCTAAAACTCACTCTGTAGACCAACCTGGCCTCGAACTCAGAAATCCGCCTGCCTCTGCCCCCCAAGTGCTGGGATTAAAGGCGTGCTCCACCACCACCTGGCATCACTTGAGATCTTGATCTTAGCCATTCTGACCTATGTAAGTTGGAATCTCAGGGTCATTTTGATTTGCATTTTCCTTATGACAAAGGGCATTAAACATTTCTTTAAGTGCTTCTTTGTCATTTGAGATTCCTCTGTTGAGAATTATATTTAGCTTTGTACCCTATTTTATAATTGGATTATTTGGTTTGTTGTCTAATTTCTTGAATTATTTATGTAATTTGGATATTAGCCTTATGTTGGATCTAGGGTTGGTGAAGATTCTTTCTTAATCTGTAGTTGGCTGTTTTGTCCTACTGACCATGTCCTTGGCCTTACAGAAGCTTTTCAGTTTCTTGATGTCATTAATCAATTGTTGATCTTAGAGTCTGAGCCATTGGTGCTCTGTTCAGGAAACTGTTTCCTGTATCAATATGTTCAAGACTATTAACCACTTTCTCATATATTAGATTTAGTGTATCCAGTTGTATGACATCCAAGTATATATCAAACTTGGACTTGAGTTTTGTGCAGGGTAATAAAAATATTGATCTACATTCTTTTTCATTCATATTCTTTTGCATGCAGACAACCAGTTTGACTAGTACAATTTCAGGGCAGGAAGGAGAGGTCTGGGAATGAGACTCGAAATCAGTGGGAGAGGCATCTCTGGTGACTAGCTGGAGGCCTAGTATAAGAGAGGAAACAAGAATCTGTGGGTATGACCATAGCTGAGATTTATACCAGAAGGGGATATAGAGACTGAAGTGGACACTTCCTGTAGACAGGCAGAACTTCCAGAGGAGGGAGGAGGACATCAATCCACCTACAAAACTTTCGACCCAAAATTTGTCTTGCTCATAAGATGTGCAGGGATAAAGATGGAGTAGAGACTTAGGGAACAGCCACCAATGACTGCTGCTAATTGATAAACATCCCATGGGAGAGAGCCAACCCCTGATTCTACTAATACTCTGCTTACAGACAGGAACTTAACATAACTGTCTCCTGAGAGATTTATCCACAGTGGTTGAAGGCAGATGCAAAGACCCACAGCCAAACATCAGGCAGAATTCGGGGAGACTTATAAAAGAGTGAAGAATATGGATGAGCAAGCAGAGCAGAAGGGGGCAAGAACACCACAAGAAGAACCTCAGAGGCAACTAACCTTGGAAGATAGAGGCTCACAGAGCCATCAACCAGAGAGCATGCAGGATCCCCTTAACGTTTATAGCCAATGTGCATCTTGGTCTTCATGTGGGTAGTATAGCAAGTGGAATGGTCTCTCTCTGCCTCTTTTCCCTGCCATTGGCTCCCCTTCATCCTACCTGAACTGCCTGGTTGGGCATCAGTGGGAAAGGATTGCCTAGTCATACTGGGACTCCAGGTCCTAGGGTGAGTTGGTACCCAAGGCAGGCTTCCCCTCTCTGAGGAGAAGGTGAGGTTCAATAGGGTGAGGAATCAATAAAGGTGAGATTGGGAGGAGAAGAGGAAGGTGTTGATATTTAGATATAAAGTAAAAGAAAGTAACTATTGGTAAAAAATAAATAAAAAATTTAAATGTATGTATTTTACAGAGTGTAAAAATATATGTGAATAAACCTGGTGTATATATCATTTTATATTAGTATGAAAACAATAAAACTTTGGTATCAATTCAAGCCGGATGTAGAAACAAATCTCCATTAAATATTAAGAAAGTAAAATGAGGTGGTCGTCGTCGCTGCAATCTTCCACCCCGGTCACAGCTGAACCGTGGTGGCGGAGACAGGGGAATGACCATGAGCTTGCAGAAGAGTGGAATTTGCTGGATCCTTCCCAGAAGAATCTCTACAAAGATGTGATGCTGGAGACCTACTGGAACCTCACTGCTATAGGCTATAATTTGGAAGACTGTCATACTGAAGAACAAAGTCAAACTTCTAGAAGTCATGAAAGCCATGTAAGAAGTCACAGTGGGGAAAAACCATATGAATGTAGTCAATGTGGTAAAGCCTTTGCAAGACCCAGTCATCTCCAACATCATAAAAAGAGCACATACTAGAGAGAAACCCTATGAATGTAATCAATGTGGTAAAGCCTTTTCATTTCACAGTAGTCTCCAATGTCATAAGAGAACACATACTGGAGAGAAGCCTTATAAATATAATCAATATGGTAAAACCTTCGCAAGATCCAGTCATCTCTAAAGACATAAAATAACACGTAATGGAGAGAAACTCTATGAATGTAATCAATGTGGTAAAGCCTTTTCATGTCATAGTAGTCTCCAAAGACATAAAAGGACACATACTGGAGAGAACCCCTATAAATGTTATCAATGTGGTAAAGCCTTTGCAAGATCCAGTTATCTCCAATATCATATAAAAACCCATACTGGAGAGAAACCTTATGAATGTAATCAATGTGGTAAATGCATCACACAACAAGGTCATCTCCATAATCATAAAAGAACCCGTATCAGAGAGGAACCTTAGTTATGTAATCAATGTGGAAAAACCTATTTATAAGTGAGAAGTCTCCAAGGACATAAATTATCACACAGGAGAGAAACTTTATAAATCTAATTAATATGGTAAAAGTCTTTTCACAGTTTTTGTCTCCAAAACCATAAAAGGACCCATATTGAAATGAAACCTGTGAATATCATCATTGTGGTAAAAGCCTTTCCATAAAGATTTTTTTTCCAAAAAACATAAAAGAACCCATATTGGACAGAACTGTGTATGTAATCAGTGTACTAAAGTCTTTGCATGTCCCATTAGTCTCAAAAACATAAAAGATCCCACATTGGCGGAAACCTTATGAATGTAATCAACATGGCAAAGACTTTTCACAACTTTATGAGCATATGAGAGGAATGCAGTAAAGACTGTTTGTCGCAGAAGAACCCAATATACTGAACCCAAAATATTGAAGACGTCAGTGCCATGGGATGAACAGAAAGAAGAGCAGCAGCGGTTGAGTGGAGTCAAACAGAACCTAGTGTACAATAGAAGGAAGAGCTGGAGAAGTGACCCAGATTCTTTCTTTTGAGGGGTGCAGAAGATCATCTGTAAACCCCAGACAGTGGAACAAGAAGCTGTAATTTTGAAGTTACCTTTGAAACACTAATAATTTGAGATTCCAGAGCTGTGGGGGTACCTGCTCAGGAAAACAGTTTCAGGGAATAAAACCAGCCAAAGAGAAAGAATTGTGCTGCAGTGAGAAAAACAGGAAGGAGTTGCAGTTCTGAAGAACATTTTGACATTAGACATGGAGATACAGAGTTTAGAGATTGCCCAGCTGGCTTTTGGTATTCTTTTGGCCCGGTATTTCCTAACAGTGGTGATTAGGAATGGTGGAGTATATCCTGTGAATTTGGATGTATATGATGTGCTATTTGTTTTTGAAAATATAGGGGTTTACAGTTACATGATTGGATGAACCTCAAAAGAGACTTTGAACTTGGGACTCTGCGTTTTGAGAATGCTAGAGATGATGGGGATTTTTTTAATTTGAACCTCATGTATTTTGAATTATTATATTTTTAAATATGGTCCCTATACATTCATGTTTGAAAAAGCATAAAGGGTCCAGGCAGTGAAATGTAGTAGTATAAATATACTTGGCTCAGGGAGTGGCAGTATTATAAGGTGTGGCCTTGTTGGAGAAAGTGCATCACTGTGGGAGTAGGCTTTGAAGTTCCACCCAGTGCTGAATGGACCTTTCTACTAGCTCCCTGAAAGACAGTCTCTTCCTGGCTGCCTTTAGATCAAGATGCAGAACTCTCAGCTTCTTTGCCAGCATCATGTCTTCTTGCATGCCTGCCATGCTTCCTGCTATGATGAAAAAGGATTAAATCTCTGAAACTGTAAGCCAGCTGCAATTAAATATGTGTTTTTTTAAATAAAAGAAATTAAAATGAATAAAATTGTAAATAATTCTCTTTTCATGTTTTAATATCTTATTCTGTTTTATTTTTCAATTTTATATACGTTTAAAGTTCTATCAAACAAAACACAGCATGATTATATTGAAAAGGGGAGATTTGAATCCCAAATCAAATGAGAATGTAAAAAGCTCATAATAGTAAAAAGAATCATAAAAACATTCCATTACTTCTTACACCTTGTAATAGTTTGAATGAAAAATATCCTCCAGGTGCTCAGGTTTTTGAATACCTGGTCTCCAGTTGATGAAGAGTTCCATAATGACTAAAAACCTCAGTTTGCAGAGGTTATAGAACCTTTGGAAGAACCTTTCTGGAGTAAGGAAATCTTTGTGAATAGGCTTTAAATATTGATTCCCTGTCTCTGCTTCCTATTTTCCCTCAAGGTTTCTGGTACATATTTGAGATGTGATAAGACAGATTCTTGAACAGGCTAACATGTCTTCCCCATCATTATAAAAATCAACTTTCTGTAAACCAAAATAAAATCTTTAAATTACTTTGGGTAATGGTATTTTTATCACAGCAACAAAAATTAACAAATACACTTCTCTTTTCAAAACATGCTATATAGGTATCGTATTGTGATAGAGTAATACTTTTTTTAAAAAAGGAATCATTCAGTTGAAGTAGAAAGATTACCCCTTACGTATCACAGTGAATTTATTTAACAAATGTCCAAAGTAATATAAAATGAAAAACATTGATGCTATAAATGTATGTTCATCACACTTTTCACAGAAAATCTACACATTAATTTAGGAAAGCTCTAAGACTAAATGTCAGAGCCAATTCCATCAAAGTGTCTGCCAAAAATATAAGATATTATGTAAACTAAATATTTTTTCTTCATATGGAATACATGAAGACGAAACCATAAAAGGTATGACATAATCATAATTAAAAATTTGTATTTTTCAAAATCTACAGTTGTGTTGTCGTTTTACAGTTTATGTTTTTATTTCACATTACATCAAGATTACAACCCTCTTTCTCTTCTTCAAGTCCTCCCCTTAAAAATCTCTCTCATTTCTCCCTCCTCTTCTGCTCAGAGAAGGGGAAGTCCCCACTTGGGTACAATGCTACCCTGGCACATCTAGTTCCAGCTGGACTAAGTACCTCCTCTCCCACTGAGGCTTAACCAGGCAGTTCAAATAGGGGAACGGGATCCAATGGCAGGCAACAGAGTCAGAGACAGCCTTGGCCCAAGTTGTTAGAGGACATACATGAAGCCCAAGTTATATATCTCCTACAAATTTGGAGAGAGGATAGGTATTAGTCCAGCCCCTGAATGCTCTTTGGTTGGTGATTCAGTGTCTGTGAGCTCCCATAGGCTGAGGTTAGTTGACTCTGTAGGTCTTCTTATAATATCCTTCATCCACCCTGTATCCCTCAGTTTATAAGCCCTCTTCTACTAAACTACTCCATGAGCTCTGCTTGATGTTTTGCTGTGAATCGCCGCATTTGTTTCCATCCACTGTTGGATGAAGCCACTTGGGAAAGACAATTATGCTATATTCCTGGCTGCAAGCACAGCAAATTATCATTAACAGTTTCAGGAGTTGACTCTCTTCCATGGAATGGGTCTCAACTTGGGCCTGTCATTGGTTGGTCATTCCTCAGTCCCTGCTCCATCTTTATCCTTGCACATCTTATAGCTAGGACAAAATTTGGGTTAAAGGTTTTGTGAATGTGTTGATGCACCCTCCTTGTACTGGTAATCCTTTCTGGCTACAGGAAGAGACCACTTCAGTCTCTATATTCTCCACTGACAGGAATCTTAAGTAAGCCTCATTTTAGAAGATTTTTATATAGGGTCATGAAAGATTTATTCACAATATATAAAAATTGATTACATGTAACATATATTATAAATATATTATATTGTATGATATATAATAATATAAATATATACTATATGATATATTTCTAATATATACTATAGATTTTTATATAATATATTAATATATAATTATATATGATATATGATATTTTGTTGGGTTAGAGGTTAGAGATTTGTCACAATAGTAAGGGGAATGTGCTGTTCTGCTGCCCATGCAGAAGACAGCTATATGGCTGCTTGTATCCTTCTATAACTCCTTCTCCATATAGTCCAATGTCCTTTTTTGGTCTCTAAAAGGGCTGCATGCAGTCAAGACAATCATACACATGAAATAAAAATAAGTAAATCTTTAAAAAAAAGTCCAATTAAAACAAAATTGACCTGAAAAGATATATCAAATGAATTACTAATTACTAAATGCCCATGCATTCTTGCTCATCATATAAATTCAAAATGGTAATCGCTAATTTTGAGATTTGACCGTGGAACTGAGAGAAAGTTAATTCATCTTCTTGCTTCCAGAGTCTGCTTGCAAAATGACAATTGATTGGAAGTTCATGAGTACAAAAAATATTACTTCTTCAAGTTTTACTGTAAACACACTGTTCATTGTTGGGGCAAGAACTCAAATCTTGTATAAGCACTCCGAATTTTCTAGGCCATAATTATTCTCCTCCTCTTCCTCTTCCTTCTCCTCTTCCTTCTCCTCTTCCTCCTCCTCTTCCTCCTCCTTCATTTCTTCTTCTCATCATCATCATGTGTGTGTTTATAGGTTATATATGTAGTCTATCTGAATAAATTTAATTTAAATATTAAAAAAGTTGTATTACTTTATGAGTAAACATGGACTTGATTCACAGTAAAATATTTATATTTTATTCTTGAAATAAATCTAACACTTGGAAACTTCTCATAGGCCGAGTATACTCTAAAATGGAAGCTTTGTCTATGGCACTTGCAAAAGTCTGAGTGTTGTGTAGTAGAGAGCACCATGACACTCAGACAATTAAAGATGTAGTTCACATCTGTTTCCCAGAGAATTCTTTTTAAGAAAAGTCATGTGGTGTTTGTTTATTCCTTTGATCAACACATTAGTAATTTGGCAGCTCTTTACTTTTCACTCAAATTTTATCAAACTAGAATTGTTTTAATCAGAATAAATAGAGAGCAGTTTAACATTGCCTGAATATTTGAATCCTCTCTGGGGCTTCTACTATTGTCTGTGCCTGGGCGGCCTACAAGGCCACTTAAACCAGGACCTGTAAAGCACAGCAGGGCAAAGCATTCAGAGCCATCCAAATCCTCCAGCACATTCTCCTCTACAGAATAGACTCTGAGCTACTTTAGTAAAGACTAAATGCATCCAAACCTTAATGTTCTTGGAAGCAAGTGTGTTTCTTTGGGAAATGTGTAGAGGATTTTCTCTAATCTTAATTTAGTCCTGTAAAATTTCGTATTTTAAAAATATTAAAAAAGAAAAAATAAGCATTAAAAAAAAAACCAACAACAACATAAGAGCCTTCAACAGAGAACTCTAAAGATATCTCAGAACTTCAAGGCTGACCTTAAAAGGGCTTATGTTTAACCACACACTACTTTTTAATTTACATTTCATGATACAATTGTACAGAGTAGGCAAAGGATTATCTCTGACCAATTTCCAAAAGAGGAAAACAAGTATCACCCAAGATTTGTGTTGTTCAGTCAAGGAAATAAAACAAAGAAAGGAAGAAGCATGCTATACTATATACACTCATAACAATTTGACCACATTTCTTAATTATTCTATGTGCTCAGATCCCAGAGGTATCTGGCTTCACTGTTTTTCTAAATTTAAAATTATGGTTCAATTAAGAAGATAATAAAACAGTCTAAGATGCTGGACAATAAGAATTACCAAGCACTATGAAGACTATTGCATCTAGGTAAAGTGAAACCTTAACTTCTGTAAGGGATTCAGCTAGCACCAAAGTGAAGCAGTGTCATTAAATACAAGCAGAATATTACATTCTAAGAGAATA
The DNA here is from genome assembly GCF_004785775.1 of Grammomys surdaster. Taxonomy (NCBI): domain Eukaryota; kingdom Metazoa; phylum Chordata; class Mammalia; order Rodentia; family Muridae; genus Grammomys; species Grammomys surdaster. The sequence continues at coordinate 6,389,649 of NW_021604592.1, forward strand.
AGAAAATTCTAAGAGGAATTTGACAAACTTCTATTGATCTTGTAATCCTAGATAATGGTAGGTGAGCCCAGAGCTCAAAAGTACAAGGATCTAAATGAATGGGCAGTGATTAAAGAAACATTAGAATTGGATCAGCAAAACTAATAGCTCAAATTTCTTAACATCATAATTCCCATTCTTCACTGAAGATATGTGATCACATAAAATTTCAGCAAATTTTCCACTACATCAAACTGCCTCTATTAAAGCAACCATCAGGTTTGGGTTTGGCCAAAGAAAGAACTGCTAGCTTTCTGTAAAGATTTTCTGTAAGATTATCTTTAAATTTTCATACTAAATACTCCTCAAATGAGCACTTGCCTTTCTATTTTGAAAAAAAAAACAAAAACAAAAACAAAACACAAAAACTGTAACAAACTGACAAAAGTCAGGTGATTCGTGAGGAAAATGGTCAGTTGTGAATATTGTCAGTTTGGTAAGGATATCATTGATGATTTCTGGTTTTCTTTCTAGTTGATGCAATATATGTAAAATTACTTGTACAATTTCTTCAAGAATTAAATGTCCTTTCTCTCTTCTTAGCATTACAAAATGATTTTTCCTCCTCAATAATATGCAAAGATCATTCCACAACACAAGCCCAGAAAATCTGGAAAATAATTTCTGAATGAAAAAATGAATAAAAATGATGCATTAAACCAACTTACTCTAAAGTCGGTAGTTTAGAAATAAAGTATCTATATTTTTTAGGTGGTATGCTAATTAGTTTCAATAAACAAAGGGTTGAACAATAGTTCTATTAATATATTTTTGTTATTTGATAGAAAGAGTAATGACAAGTATATTTATGATAACTAAAGGCTAAGGTTCAATAAATACTTCATATATCTATATTCAGTGAAAGCTCATTTTATTTCTACCTATCTTTATAAAGTAGAATATAAAAGTAGCTCTTTGTGATATCTAATATCACTGCCATTATCACACTATTGTTAAGAGTAAGACTTGAAATCTACCCCTGGACTCTTTGTTCTGTAGATTTGATGCTATGGCCATTTTCTTAGTAGTTTTACCCTAAAGTTTCTTACCTTTTTATCATGAGATAAAGTCCATGTCTCACAGGTTCACACTGTTAATAAATTGGAACTCCAAATACCTGGAATGAATTAAAGACTTAAAGATCTGCTTCAAGTATTTCAAATACCAGGATCAAGCATTCAAAATAGGAAAGCTCAAAGATGATTTCTCCCTTGACAGATAAAAGCAGTTTCCAACAGTTTATAGAGCAGCTTATGTGCAATATTTAAGTAGATATGGTTCTACATCTAACATTCATCAGGAGGGGTCCCTAGAGCAACACTTTACCATCCACTGTTCTCACCATTATCATCTGTTGTTAGATACCAATTCAAAAGAAATTGGGGGTGGAGGATATTTCATATTAAAGGCTGCCAATTAACTTTAATTATAAAAAAATTTAAATTTGTTGCATGGAAAAGATGGTTGATATAAAATTGCTATGTTTGTCTTGTTTAAATGAAACTTCTACAGAAAAAAAAAACCCTCAGTAGACTATCTGACTGGCATTTAATTAATTCACTTACTCACTCATTCACTCTTATGTAAACAATATTGATGTAGGGAGGACTATTAATTGAGACGCACACAATTGACTCTCACATTGCTGGTATTATACTGACCACAAATTAAAAAGTGATTGATTAAAATGACCACATTACTTGAAAAGCAGCTATTAGTGAAAGGTTGTAAACCTGGTTATTATGTAGGTTATTTCTTGAGAAGTAAAAATATAAATAGGTTTTAAAAGCCAATAAATTAGTATGCAATTCTACCTGCAACTGTGTATGGTTGTGTTCAGTGCCATATGTAGTAGAACAGAATATTAAATTAAACTCAGTTTGATCTTTTATACATTTCAGAGCACTCTTTGTCATCGAGTATACATATGGTCAAGGAAGTGGAACGAACAAGCCTTTTTCCAGATGCTGCAAATTGCATTTAAAGTTATTAACTGCACTGCAGACTCACAGGTATCCACACAAGTACAGCTCAGCATGAGAATGCCACTTCTGAGATAAAATATTTCACACTGTTGCTCTTCTGCTATTCTATAGCCGGAGAAATATGATTTTGTTACAAGAGCATGTGGCATGCATGTGTGCTCGTGCATGCATTTGAGCATGTGTATAGTTAAGTAAAAATATGATAGATATATGATATATAGATAAATAGAGCATAGGTAGATAATAAACAGACAGATAGTTAGATGATAGATTAGGAGCACACTCCTGTGATGACTACCTACTTCCCAACACTAGGATTAATAGATTGATACAGACAATGTCACTACTGTTTAATAACCTCTTACTGTTCTCAGTTTTATTAGTATTACTAATATAATGACAATTAAATGTCATAAAGTCTTAAGGGTGCAATATAACTAGCATCTTATTCATATGCATAGAAACAATTCATTTCTGATCTTCGTTGATCAAAAAGTTTGAGATTTGCTAGGTCTCATGTCATTATCAAGTGCTTTATCTTAATCCTTAACTGTAAGCCCACTGTTTTTTTTAAGGATGCACTTGTGCTATGAGAGTCCCATGTTTTAAGTACAGGCTTAGAGTATGATCAAGACCATATCTGTAAAACTCTGCATCATCCTGTGACTATCTCCCTCACCCCACTTTTCAGTGTCCTGCTTGAGTCCACACAATGACAACAGTATAGGAACTACCATTTTTTTTTTATCAAGATCTCTTGCTCAGAAACATAAATTCAGAAAAAGTGTCTCATTACCCATTTTACCAATTCCAGAAATCCCTACAAATAACAGAGTGTATGGGTCTAGGGAATCTGAATATTTTCAAATTTTGGAATTTAATGTGCTTTTGAGATATACATTAAACAAATTCAATTCACATATTCACAAGTACCATGTGTTAAAAGTCTACATGCATTGTTATGTTTGAGGTTTGTTAGCTATGTGAGAGAAATTATTTATAAGAAAAAAATATTTCTTTTAGCTCACTGTTTCTGAGGCTTCCCTCTCTGGCTTGTTGAAATCACTGCTTTCAGTCCCATACTGAGGAAGAAAATCACGGATATGACCTAAGGAGGAAACCTTCCTCATGGTCGAATGGAAGCATAGGGTGTTAGGCAAAACAAGACTGCATATACAGTCCTTTCTTGCTATTGTTTTACCTAGGATCCTCTGCCATTACATAATATGATCCACATTCTTGGCAGACCATAAAATATGTCATTTGTTTCTCACATTCCCTCCTCATTTGTCTCTGAAATTCCCTCCCCAAAGCACCCAGAAGTGTGTTTTACTAATCTCACAGAAATTTTGAATTTAATCAAGTGAAAATCAAGATAAGTGAGCAGGGTTTTGTAATATTTATAATGCTTAAAAATATATCTTTATATCTTCTGAAGAACAGCAGGTAGATCATAATTCAAGGCAGTGTACCGTATAGACCATGACATGTTTCAAGGCACAGGCCAAGAAGATTTTGTACTTTTCCACCACCTGGCCCCTCTTACCCCCTCCCCTTGTAAAACATGCTATAAAAAAGCATTTCATGTTCAAAAAAAAAAAGAAATTAAAAAAAATTATTTAAAAAAAATATATCTTTAAATTAAAAATTCTCTATGTCTGTCAAGTAATTATATTATAAGATAAAAACTTAAAACCAAGGCTCAATACTTTCTGTTTCTTATGTTTTAAGTAAATGAACAGTTGTACATATATAGGTTTTGGCCTAAAAGAAGATCTAACTAATGAGGTGTTTTTGTAGCAAAGAAATCAACAAACTTCCATTAATTTCTTTTTCATATCTCAGTGATTAGATATACGCATAAAATGTAATTTTTATGAGCAATGGAAACTGGGCCTTGAAAGACAAGTGCTGTGTGTATTTTTTTATCAAATGTGGAACTTAGCCTGACTCTAGTTTTATGATTACCTAAGAGTTTATCTAGAAAACCCAAGAAACTAAAAAGGAAACAGTATAGGTAGGCTTTCTTTAAGGCATAAGAGACACTATAAAATATTGAGTGAATGTGAAAAGATACAATGTTAATTGGAATAGAAGGAGGGTAAGGAATGGAGAAGAGGAAAAAAAGAAAGGAGGGTCAAACAAAATGAAGGTGGTGTAGAAAAGTCACTTAGAAATCTAGTATTTGCTTCTCACTTAAACAAATGGGGAATAGAGTTTTAGGAATGATAGCCCACAAGGTTAAAAATTCTGTTCCTGAAAGCAATGAGTCATTAAACAAGAAAAACTCAATACCAAATACGGGACACTTTGGTAAGTCTTATTGGTTGGGAAGGACCCTGGGGCTAATCAAAAGATAAGCTCTTGCCATTTACCTTGGTTACTCACCAGAACTAGTTAATAAGACCCCATTGTTCCAGACATCATCCAACATCTATATAGGATGTAGCAATGTCAAATAGAAAATAGGCTGGGGAATTTATTTCTTTATGCTGACTTTCATAGTGCCATGATATAATATGGGAATTGCTATAGTTAAATACAATGACGGTTTAGATCTTACTCAGCTGTGATATCTTCTCACCAAATGACAAATCTGCTAGGCAAGATGTGTTTATCTATGTATTACTATAATAAAGTAGCAACCACTCCCTAATTTGATTTTGGGCTATTCTCCAAATCCACGTCAAATACTATAAATCTGACTCAAAACCTGTGACTGAAGAAGTCTTTGACTTAGGTATGACACAATACCTAACACAGCTACTTAACAGGGTTTATATATCATCAAACTACATTCTGTATACCTATGTTTATACCAAGAAACAAGAACAACTGTCATTCTTCAACAGACAAATCTCTCCTAGCAATGAACAAAGATAAATGCAGAGACCCTAGCTGTATAAGATACTAAGAATAAAGGACCACTTTATACTAAGCAATAAAAACCCCAGAGCTCAGTGAACATTACGTAAAAGAATTAGAATGTAAGAGTGGAAGTATGAGGAGGGACACTCACAAAACAGCCATCTTCTAAGTAGGACATGGACATGTAAATCAAGAACTCTTAGTCACTGTATATAATGGCACCAGGTACATAAAAGTCAGGACCACATAACAATTAGCTATTATCTTAGTCACTGTTAACTTGCTGTGAAAAAACATCCTGTCCTGAAGTAGAAATTACTGAAATCATTGAAACTCAGTTGTGTCAATGTGATGTTTTTTCTAGAAACTGTCTTATGAGAGGATGTTTTTGCTAAAACAGACATATGAGAAGTTTTGCTAAGGACAGACTCTCGATGTTTTTCTAGACAGTCTAGAAAAAGAATATATGATGTTTTGCTAGAGAAGACAGTTAAAAAATGTGATGTTTAGAAAGATATAAATATAGCCTAATGGACAGTGTATTAGACTAAATGGTATTGTTATGCCTTGCCATTCTTTGTTGGTCATCATTTGACATGACTTCATAGAGATAAACACACCAAAAAACTTCTGGTAGTGTTATGGTGATTTCTTGTTACTTATCTTCTGCAGATTAGGGCCACTTGTGGCTTCTTGCCGCTTCTGCAGAGTAGCAGCAAGGAAGAACCTTGCAGATTGACCTGCTATTGTTGATTATTGAGTGGTGTTTATGAGTGCTACCATAGCTGATTCGTAAATGGTGTTTACAAATTGTTCGAGCTCCTGCTGCTGATTCCTGTAAACTTGAACTACTGATATCCTAAAAACACATATTAGACTTGCTCCAAACCATATTTATAAATAAGTCTACATCCTCCTTTGCTCTAGTAATTTTTCCTTTCTACTACTTCTGGTGGGTGGTGGGTTTTAAAACATTTAGAAATCCTTACTAAAGAGTGTTATAAAAAAACTTAAATGAAAATGAGCTTTTATAAGGAAAAAAAGCATTTAATTGGGGCTTTCTTACAATTTCAGAGGATTAGTCCAATATCATTATCAGACAAAACAACAGAGCAGTAGTTGAGAACTACATTCTGATCCATAGGCAGAGAGGTAGAAGGCAGGGGGGAAGATATGGTATAGGATTTGGAACATCCAAAGCTGACCCTAGTGACACACTTTCTACAACAAGGGCACACCTCGTATCTTTTTCAAATAGCCATTTCTTGGTGACTAAGTGTTCAAATGTATGTGCCTAGTATGGGGCTTTGTTTTCAAACCACAACTATGGAGGACTCACAATCTGCTAATCTTTTATTCTAATATTTTCTTCTAAAAATCTAAGATGCATGCTAATCTTTATTATTCCAACAGATTGGAGAGGAAAAAGCAAAATATCCAATTGTACATCTACTAGTCACTCCAACCCAAACTCAGGCCTTGGTTGACATCTGGACACAGGAAATAAAATCAAGGTAAAATATAAAAGAAAGAGATTTGTAGAGAAGAAAGGGTATTGGAAGGCACTGAAGAAAAGAGAGAAGGAAGGAAGAACATAATAAGTAGTGTACAACGTGTTTTGATAGAAAATGGTAAAAATTTATTTACTCAGAAATTGAATAAGTACTAACAACAAGAAAGGAAAATATACTTGCAATGCTTAGAGTTTAGAGCACTTTTACATTCATTCTACAATAGCTCATCAAGTCTTATGTGCATTAAAATGTTATTGACTATAAGATGTTTGTTTTAAACCACTTAAGAATGAACTATTGTTAAATTATCTTATCAATTATAAAGTATACCTCAGCTTTAAATAAATTATAAAATGACTAATGATGTACAGACATGATTAAAACTTCAAGGTTAATTTTAGAGGTCAGGAAAAATAATCAAACATTTTCTTTCATTGGGAATACAGCTACAGAAACAGTGAACCTAAGACAAAAATAACTATGAAAAATTGATTTTATCTCCCAAGCTATACAGCTCTAAAGTAAATACTGATGGCAAGACAAAAATGAAGGAATTAATAGAGCACTGGTCAAATAAAAGTCAGTCATGTGAATAATCTAAGTTTTATAATCTCCTTTTTGACAGTCTAAAAATATAACAATCTCTTATACATATATAAGGGAATTATTTTAAATCTACATCATAACATGACATTGTATGGGACAATTTTCATGGTCATGTAAATTGTATATGTATTAAAATGATCAGTGTTTCCACTCTGGGACTAGTATTATTGACTTTGAAATTCAAATGACATCAAAATTATCCATTCACAGATTTAAAAAAGCATCACCCTTCATTTTCTACGTTTAAAACAAATAAATTTGTTCAATAAAGAATACATGTGAACAAGAGAAAAGAATGGAAAAGGAAGAACCAGAGACAGTGATAGGGAGTGCTGATGACTGGGTATGACATGGCTGTTGCATCACTTAACTCCCAGCATCTGAGATTACCTGAAGATGTGTTGCTCAAGATTAGGCCTAGCAACACTGTCAAAAATGGAGAAGATTTCATGGGGACTCAACTTTTTTCTTCAGATAAATTTGATTGATGATGCTGAGGTATTTCTTCAAGGTAAGGTGTGGATGCTTCTAGGAACAACCTAATGAAACTCACTGGTCATGAAAAACAAACAAAAGGACATGAAGGTATAGCAGAACTAGTTGACAAGAAGAGATGTTTAATAACAATGGAAAAGGAAGAAAATAATAAGGGTAAATGTGATCAAATAAAACATATATGTCAACATAACATCTAAATGTCATAAAGATCTCAGTTATTCATAATATAGAATAATATAAAATAGTAAAAAGAACATAGTATTGTACAGAGTATCAAAGGAGATTATATTAAAAACTTCAAAACTTGTACTTCGATTCTTAGTTTGTAGCCAAAATCCATTATTTATCTAAATATAGTCTGAAAACCAAATGTTGGAGAAAGAATTACAAAATTATAGCAGTCTATGAGAATTTCACAAGCAGGAATGTATGCATTTATTCACAACACAGGAGCTATGTACCAAGTGATAACTACCATGATGAAAAAAGTATTGAATTCTCTTCTCTCAAATTTCTTGATTCTACACCTCCCATAATCTAATAAAAACTTAGAGATTTGTTTTACCTATTAGTGTTCTCACATCACAGTCAGACTTGTTAAATGAACTTGTTCACATATCTACAATTGTTGCAATGTTCTATTTATACTTATTTTGGCTCCATCTTGTCACTGCTCTGCCATTTGTGTAATTGGCAAATCTATGTTTTAAAGCAGTGTCTGAGTATTATAAACTGAACAAGACCAAAAAATGCCTTAAAAATTCCTCCAAAATTTTTAAATATCTCTCCCCAAATTGTTCTTTTATTATTTCAGTGGTCCTAGATGGTTCATACCTTATCCCATCAATAGGAATATGGTGTTGAGGGAAGGAATCATATGCCCCTTCACTAAATGCACAGGATATTGACAAAAGGAAAAAAGTTTCAATTAATTTAATATGCATTTTATGCAAAATTGAAAATCTATAAAAAGTGAAGACCCAAAATAAGAACTAAGCTGTGTGTTTATGTAGGTGTGTTGACTATTTGATTTTATTGTTTTTAGTTGAATAGGAATAGAATGATATAGACCTGTGCTGCTAGATGAGAATATTATTTAAGGACAATAAATCCCTGTGTGGGGCATGATTGCCAAGATCTGTTTTTTTTCAGTCTCCAATTTTATGGTTAATCTTCAGGACTACAAACATTTGCTTTATTCTGGGGAATGTACCTTTTAGTATGAGTCTGAAAATCCTCATGGGAGAAGTAAAGGGTTGGAAATGACCTTCCTATATCTGGGAAGAAGTTGAGGGAGTGTAGAGAGACTTGTTCTTCTATAGTCCAAAACTGTAATAATCTATCTCTGGGCAAAGCAAGTTGTGATCTCCTAGCAAGACTTTTTTTATAGCCACATTTCAAAGCCACATTTTGTCTGGGTTTATTTGCACTTACCTGGAACAGCAGTGAGTCATAGAAATGACTGTTCATTAGAACATGGTTGTGGCCCCTTAGAGAGAGAGGTAAAAAATAGATAACTACTGTGTAAAGAACATTATGAACTGAAATCTCAAGAATATTGTTGACAGGAACCTAAGGTTTGGAATAGATAAATATCATCAAATTAACTTTCCATCAGAGGAAAAAGAGCATAGTCTCATGAAGGCAATATTTTGAAAATCACAAATAATTATGAAATGGTCATAATAGGAAGCATTTCAAAAGGTAAATCTGAATTTACAGCAAAGATTAGATCATATAATTCCTCCATAGTTTAATTTCTTTAACACTTGGTAAAAGTGAGCCTTTATTTAGATTGTGAACAGAAAATACAGGGATATTTGTCACATTTCACCAGACAGTGTTGAGAATTCCCTTTCAGCATTAAACTTTACATTTTTTGAATAAGATTAACTAAAAATTTTAGTAATATGATGTAAACAGTTCCTTTTAAAAAAACGGCAGACAAATTCTTAGAAAAATTCTTTTCTATAGTATGGTTATTTGGCTTTGGTCATTTTAACTATTTTCATGCAGCCTTGGCTATCTTGATTATAATGAAATGATATGCAGTATGCATATACATCAATGTATATTACAAATACTTATATGGGCTTTGTAGATTATTTATGTGTTTATATTTATATATTTACATCTACTTGTTTGAATATATATAGGGAAATTGAAGGAGAAATGAATGAAAGGGAATGAGGGAGGAAGAAAGAGAGAGTACGTATTGTGGTATGAATAAGAATGGCTCCCATAAATTCATATATGTGAATGCTTAGTCATCAGGCAGTGACACTACTTGAGATGGACTAGGGGGTGTGGCCTTATTTGTGTAGATATCCTGATTGGAGGAGTCATGACATTGGGGTTGGGCTTTGAGCTTTTAAAAGCCCAAGCCTGACTTACTATCTTCCTTTTGCCTGCAGATTCAGATGTAGAACTCTCAGCTACTTCTTCAATACCTTCCTGCATTCTACATGTTCCCTACCATCATGACTCTAGACTAAATTTCTGAAACTCTAAGAAAACCAAATTAAATTGTTTTATAAGATGTGCCTTGGTCATGGTGCATTTTCACTGTAACAGAACAGTGACTAAGGCAGAGATACTAGAAAATTTTGAAAAAGAATGTATGGCTGTATATAGTGTAGCACTCATTTAATCTCAGCAGTAGGAAGAGAGAAGCAGGTGGATCTCTGTGATTTCAATACTATGCAGTGGTACAAACTGAGATTCTGTCTGCTAACATAATTTTTACTTATAATTTTCTCATTGTACTGTCACTTAATGAATGTTTATTTCTCATATATAATTTTTTGTTCCATAAGTCTTACTTTCAACACAGTTATATCTCCAATGAGGAAAATTTCAAGAGGAGGATGCATAGTAGAAGTTAGCTGTGGAAGTCAAAGGCTAAATTCTTCCTAAGATAATATTAGAGTATCTTCACACAGGAACAATCAACCCATTAAGATGAAGAGTGGGGTTAAAATCCCATTAGGACAATTATTCAGTTAATTGCTCTGCTGTGGGCAAGGTTTTAGTTTGGGAAATGTAGAACACGAGCCTACTTCTAAATGGAGGAAGGTCAAGGCATCTCCACAGCAAACCAATTTAAAAGATTTAAGTGGATTCTTCCACAAGCCAGGAAAGAATCATTTTGAAAAATGATCACTTAAAAGAAGCATATGCTTAATTAGTCCTAGACACAAACCCAGAACACAGACTTTCTCTCCCAGAAGAATGTCTAGTGGTTTATTGAACAGTCAGCTGTCCATTAAAACCACCCAAAATTTTTAGTGTGTTAAACACAAGCTTAGGCAATCATTTATCTCTTAAATATATTAAACTATTTATTCATTTCTCATTTTAAAACACTTTAGCAAGTATAGAATGTCAAAAATTCTCCTGTAACCATCAGTAAACAGTTGATTTGCCAGCCATTGCAGATGAAAATAGACGGAAGACAGAGAAGGCCGCAACTGTCTTTAGACTTCTTTGCACCAACATTCTTGAGTAGTTACCCACTATGACTTTCTTCATCACAAGAACTTTCAGCCAATTGTTTCTATCTTCTCTATTATTATACATCAGCTTTATGGCACCCACTTGTATGCCTTCATATCTTGTATGCCTTCATATTAAACACAAATCAGTACTAACTCACGAAACATACAAAGCAGGAATGCACATGTAAACATAAAGAACACACACTTTGCCGCTTTAATGACATTCAACTCTAAAAGAAACAAAAGGCAATAGTGCTTCTTGCTTATTCCTTTTATCCTCCCATCTTTGCTAGTTGGTCAGTATCTTTGTAAGAATAAGCATATGTGGTCTTCTTATTTACATTGTATTTTCTACATCATAGATATATGCTAAGAGTGAAATAGATCTATTTCACAAGAATATTGTACCAAGATTTTCGTTTTCACATATATATTTGTCATATCTATATTGCATGTAATGTAAGTATTGCACAGTCTTCCACAAGTGTCACAGAAACAGATAAATATAGAGGATCAATATATCAGAACAAGAACTTTGTCATGCATATTATCAAATCCTGTCAGGTATGGTAGTGCATATCTGTAATCATATCACTTGGAATGGTAGATTAAGAGTTAAAGGTCATTCTCAGTAATATTGCAAATTGGAGGCAGTCTAGGCTACATGACACCATTTCTTAGTAACCCTCACTAGCGAGAAGAGGAACTGTCAAAATCAATGTTCAGTAACAGAGTCTCTCTTGCAGGTCATATTTAGAAGTTTATTTCAAAATTTTTTCTTTAGACATACTTTTAAATTAAAATAATGCAAATTTATTATGTTACATTTACTTTTGTAAGAACTGTGACATGAATCTCATATTTAAATTACTGAAAATATTTCCAGCTCTTACATGTTTTCCTGAGTGCCTTGGCTCACAGCAGCCTTATGACTTCAAGGCTAGCTATGATGCTTGAGTCTTTCTCATATTATGTCCTCTAACAAACATTCTTATCTGGTCAGCTTACTATTTGTAGGAGTCATTGTAATTATGCAGAACATCTTTAGATAGTGAAATCTTACCTTCCCATCTGTGGTATTAAATCCTACCAATATTAGCAAAGTCTCATAGTTGTGTCTCCTACTTTTATGGATTAATTTCTTTTACCAACAATCTGAACCCCTTCTCAGGAGCTTATGCTTAGACTCCTTCAGGTAATATGTGCTTTTCCAGAGGGGAAATAAATATAGACATACTGAGTGTGCTCATCAACTTCTCTGCCCCAACTCCTGCCCTAAGCATTTTAATGAGCATTGCATCCTACATACATTTTCATATTCCATAGTACCTACTACAAACCTTGTTCACCAAGTTCAAGTTTCTAAATGCAACATCTCACTCAAGATCATCTTGATAAAATTCCACTATGTCTCAACTGACAGATTTGATGTTCAACTGCTAGAAGTATGGTCAAGTAAGAAGTCAGCACTTCGATATCGGTCCCTGATTCAGGAATGGCTACAAGGAACTCTCACTGTTGGAAATTGTTCAATCATGTGGTATGAAACACGTCAATGACTAAGAGCTGAATAATAAAGCCTTAAGTACTTCAGCTTATCTATAATGATATCCTAAGTATGTTCTATCCCTAGAATTTCCCCACGAACACTAAGCTCATAAAGAGAACTTCACCACCATGTTGTTCCCTTCTAGTCATCCCTGTTTCTAGAGCATGCCCCAATAAACAGTTTAAACTAGACTATGTCCCTCATTCTGCTTTTTAGCAAACTTACCTGAAGCTCCCTCCAGAAACGATTTGTCTTCCACAGTTACTAAAATATATTCGAACTTGTCTATATGAATATAAACACACATATCTATTTATATTTTATAAGTTTCAAAAATTCTAAGTGATTACTTCTATGTTCTCTTATACATAAAATCAGAATGCAAGACATCTTAATGTCTCCTTATGAAATATGAAATTTTGTGGGCATTGTGTGTCAGAAAAATGAATTCTAGTATTCTTATTTACCTATCAAAACTTTTGTTCCTATGTGGTCAGGCAAAGGGGATCTTTCTTGTTTTTATTGGATATTTTCTTGTTAGACGTCTAATGTCTAAGTCAGAGATTGACAAAAAAAGTGTTCAGTAACTTAGTATAAAGAGTAGACAGTTTTTTTTAACCTACATTTTAAAAAACCCCGGTTTATTTAAAGTTGATGATATTTATATGAAGTTGAGACAATGTATCTGTACTATTTATTTTGTTATCTCTGTAAGAAAATATCTAATAAAAACTATTTAAGGAGAGAAGTCAGTTATTTGAGATCATAATTTCTAAGAGCTTTTAGTCTACTGTAATAATATTTTTTAAAGGAATGCGCAATTCATTGGAATTTGCATCATGTAGGAGAGATACCCAAGATGGGGACACCCATAAAACAGAACATAGTGGGAATCCATATCATGTACTATCTTCAAAAGCCTTGATACCATATTTGTTTCTGCAATGCTTCAGCCTCTAAGAGTTCCATTTCCTTCAAGATGGTACCACAGTCTTGGGCCCAGCACTTAAAACGTGAACATTCTAGATTCAATCCATAGCAACACCAAATCAAATTTGCACAAAGTATTCACTCTATAGTTTCCTTAATTCAATGAAATTAGATTGTCCTACATGATTCAGGCACATGCTAGCACACACATATATACACACATACACACATACACACATACACACACACACCACCATCATCATCTAAATTAGATGATTTTCTATATCTCAAGATCATTTTTAGTTTTAATTTTTGTATTTTATAAATCCTAATGCATTTGCTTTCCTTTTTTTGAGATTATAATTTCTTTCCTTTTTCAAATTTTTATTTATTTAATGTATGTGAGTACAGTGTTGCTGTCTTTAGACACACTAGAAGAGGGCATCGAATCCCATTACAGATGGCTATGAGCCACCTTGTGGTTTCTGGGAATTGAACTTAAGACCTCTAGAAGAGCAGTCAGTGCTCTTAATCAGCAAGCCATTTCTTTCTTTTATTAATTTATTCAATTTACATCCCCCTCACTGACACCCCTCCTGGACTATGAGCATACTCTTTCACTGAGGGAGAGGCAAGACAAGGCAGCCCAGCTAGAAGACAGCTTTTGGGATAGCCCCCACTTCAGTTTTTCAGGATCCACATGAAGACCAAGTTACTCATCTGCTTCATATGTGCAGTGATGCCTAGGTTTAGGTCTATACAATTTGGTTGGTGGTTCAGTCTCTGAGAGTAGCAAGGGTCCAGGTTAGTTGATTCTGTGGTACTCATGTGGAGTTTCTATCTCCACTGGAACTAGCAATTCTTCTTCCTTCTCTTCCATAAGAGTCCTCAAGCTCCATCCACTGTTTGGCTGTGGGTGTTTTTATCCATCTGAGTCAGCTGCTAAGTGGCAGCTCTCAGAGGACAGCCATGCTAGACTCCTGTCTGCAAACATAACAGAATATTATTAATAGTGCCAGGAATTGTTGTTTGCCCATGGAATGTATCTCAAATTGGGTTGGTTATTGGCTGGTCATTCCCTCAATCTCTGCTCCATCGCCTGTCCCTATATTTCTTGTAGACAGGATAAATTTGAGGTCAAATTTTCGAGGGTAGGTTAGTGTCTCTATTGCTCCACTGGGGTTCCTGCCTTGCTATAGGAGATGGTCCACTCAGGTTCCATATCCCCAATGCTGTGAGTGACAGCTAAAGTCACCCCTAATGATTCTTGGGAGCCTCCCCTATCCCAGATCTCTGTCATGTCCTGGAGATGCTCCCTGGCTTGCTGGCATCTTTAATTGCAGATTTCTATTCACTTTCATGGCTATCTGTCTATCTCTTCTATTCCTCTCCATACCTGATCCTGAACCCCTCCATTGCCCTACCCATCTCTCGCCCATATCCCATGTGTCCTCCATCTGTCCTTTGGTAACTATTTTATATCCTCTTCTAAGTGAGATTCAAGCACCTTCACTTGTCCCATCTGGATTTTATGACTAATATTCACTTATAAGCGAGTACATATCATACATATCATTTTGGGATTGGGTTACTTTACTCTGGGTGATATTCTGAAGTTAAAAACAACTCTAAGATTCCATATTATACTGATCAGAATGGCTAAAATGGAAAACTCAAGTGACAGCACATACTGGCAAGTCTATGGATCTGGGGAAATACTTTTCCATTGCTGGTAGGCGTGCAAAAATGTCTGAACACTTTGCAAATCAATTTGGCAGTTTCTCAGAAAACTGGGAATAATTCTACCTCAAGTCTTAGTTATACCACTCCTGAACATATACGCAGAAGATATTCCACCATCCCATAAAGACACTTGCTCAGCTCTGTTCATAGCAGCAGTATTTTTAATAGCTAGAAACTGGAAACAACCTAGATGTCTCTCATTTGAAGCATGGATAAAGAAATAGTGTTTTATCTACACAATGGAATACCAGTCAGCTATTAAAAACAAAGATATTCTGAAACTTGCAGGTAAATAGATGGAACATGAGATTATAATCTAATCATAGCATTTCTTTCTACTCTTTCCCCACTCTAAAGCCTTCATATTCTCCTTCAAATTCATTGTTTCATTTTTTTTACTAATTGTTATGTCACGCATAAATATATTTGTATATGAAAATATATTTCTAAATATAACCTTTTGGTTTCATATAATATTTCTTGAATTTATATTTTGGTGGCTGACTTTTTGGCACTGGAGTTTAATTCTTTCCTTAGAGCTTGCTGTCTAGTTTTCTGTCACATTGCCTTTGTTGCCTATTCATCCACAGAGGTTCAAATTCATTTTCAATTCTCAGGGAATAGCCAAAGTCTATAGTATAAAAAAACTTATAATGAAAATCAACATGAACATTTCCTGCTATTTAGTGCATCTGGACTTCTTTAAATTAAAAAATAAATTTCTTGGAAACTATGTTCAGTTTTGAGTAGAATGCTATAGAGCATTCATCTTTCCTTCTTAAACAAAAATATCTTATAATGTCAGCACGCATTTTCTCTTTTTCTTTCAGTTATTCAAGATCTATGAATTTCCCCCAATACGTGACATAATAGCTGACATTGTACACAGAAACTCCAAGGGAAATTTTAGAGAAATTGATAATCAAGATAAAATTCTTTCTTTGTTATCACACTCATTCCCAGCTATTCTGTGCCACCACATTTCTTAATCTTCTGCTTCAAGTGAAGTGTCTTTCACAGTGCTGATATGGTCTTAATTCACTAAACTGCTTATCAGAATCTTTAGATGCCAAATCTACTTGGATCCAGGAGGTATCTTAATGGTTTTTGATCACTCAGTGGAAGATAAAACTGAAACCCTGACAACCACCCTAAATTCTTTTCTCATACTCCAGGTTATCAGTAAACCTCCTGGTTGGTTTCTAATCGTGCTTTTATTGCTGTTCCTATCTCACATGGAGCATCATAGAAATCTATGCCAGATATAGAAATACACATGAAAAGTACATTTTCCTGGGTTTTGATGTCAGTGGTTGATAGCAAGGCTGCTGCCTTCCTGTTGTCAGCTCGATGCTTTTCAAAATAATAGGTGACTAAATGGAATCTGAACTTCAATTGCAGCAAAATCATGACACTTTTCTTTTCAAATAATCACCAAAGTTAACAACTGATGGTTTTAATTGTTCCAGTATGGTATATTTCAAAATGCAAAAAAATCCATTAAATAAGCTATAAGGGTAGGAAAACATGCATAATTCATTCAGTAAAGCAATAAGAATTATGGTCAACAAAAAGTTATAAAATAATCTTACTTATAGAATTGAAATATATATATATATATATGGTGTTGTTTAACTGTTGCATAATAATCAAGTATAATGGACAACTAGCTTCATAAATATTGGACAGATTTGAAACAGAAAGCACTGAATAATTAACATAAATGAAAAATCAAAACTAATTTAGAGGACTGAGAATCCTTGTGGTTGGACTAGAAAACATTTTTGTAACATTCTCATAGTATTTGAACAGATAAATAATGAGTTGTAGGATGAGATGATGATGATGTTGAAGTTACAGATGAACAACAATATTTTCTATTTAAAGACTGCATATAGATGGCATTGCTTAATTGTGACTATAATAAGCATATATGGAAAGAAGAATTAGTTGACTAATGTTCTTTTCATGCTGAGTACAAATTTCTTTGTTTTTATTTATGTTGGTCATAAAGTCCTTTTGTGGACAACTTTGGCCCTTTCACAGACAAAGCAATCACACCATTTATGAAATTGTGCTTTCATAATCACCCATTTATGGCTTTTTCTGAATTATTGACTCAATGCAATTCAATAGTATGTTCCTAACTATTCTAAGAAGAATATCCCAAGAATCCAAATAAAATATCTTAAATTAGAATGTCAACCCCATCTAGGTTTCTTTGGATTCTTTTGCAATTGAGGACTTCTTTTTCAACTGAATTGAAATATAGGCTTAGAAATATTAAAAGAATTCCAGAAGTTTACAAATGATTTAAAATAATTTATCCAATTATTTATGATAAAATTTGAATGAATATATCTCTCTTAATGGCCCATAAACAATAATATTGGGAAATGATATTTACAGTCAATGCTCTTGTTAAAAATAACATTTGTTTAGAGATGTTAGGAAAATCAGAACTCACTTTAAATCAATTATACTTTATGAATTTAACATCAAATAATAACTTTTAGCATAGAAGTAAATGCCATAAGAAAAAGTATCTGTTCTTTGTCCCCCAAAGGAGACTTTTGAACCTATAAAAGAAGATCATATCTAAAAGCAACAGAAAATGTATACCTACTGAGACAAAAAACATCTGTCAATCAACTGGGCAAGAGGAAAAAGAAAACGCACAGTCTACATTGGCTCATAGATATGACCTACTCACAGAAAATTATGTTTTGGACACAAAGAACCTCCAAACGGTGATTCTCTAGGCACATTCTATAGCCGTTTTCAAGAAATACTCTAAACAGAAAAGCAATCATTTCAAATCATAAAAATTAGTTTTGACTTAAGAAAGAAAGGGGCAGTTTAGTATATGAATGTTCTAAGAAACTACAAACCAGAAAACCTACATTTGGGTGTCAAAGATACAGATTACTAATTGAATGATTGCCTAGCATGTGTAGGGTCCTTGGTTCAATCCATTTCCTGCACCATAAAAAGATTCTACATTTTTGTTATAGTCCCTAAAATCATCAAATACTATCTAGATATTTTCTTTCTCAGTTTCATATCTTGTATTTTATTTAATAAGTTTTAAATTTTTATTTTAGGAAATTGTATAATGTTGAGGCAGTTTTCAACTGACTCCCCAACATTTCATAATCATCTGAAGCTTTAGGAAATGGTACATCTATTTTAATGCACTCTGTTAGAATTTTAGAAAACATAGAAATAATTTTTGAGCAGGGATTTCCCAGTTGTCTTCTTCATTTTCATTCTCTGATACTATCATGATATATTTGTACATGACAGATTCCATGTATGAAGTGATACATGGGCAGAGAAACTGGACGAAAGCCTCATGTGACACAGCTTCATAGAACAGGATAACTGAACCCCTGCCAAGGAATTCTGTAGTTTCTATAGAAATACTTGCTTTATGAAAAGAATATCTGGTCCAGTACTTTATTGAACACATATATATTAAATTATCAATCTATGGCACTACATGAATTAAGTGATTCATTTTAATGATTTTGCACACTTGACTAATATTATCTGCATTATGCATTACAACATTAGAGGGTGCCATTATTGTGTTTATTTCTCATATGGAAAAACCTTGAGAATCCAGGAATTAACTCAATAGTAGAACATGCACTCAGTATAAGTATGGGAAAACAGAAACTAGAAAAGCTTAAGTATCTGAAAGCTTGGACAGCATAGCCTAGGTTAGCCTAGTAACAAATAAGGAAGTTGGCATGTAAAGGACACGTGTTCTTTCCCTCATGTGCCTATTACTATGATGGCCTTGAAAGCATCAAGCAACTAAGAATTTCACAGCATGAGTGCTTTTTCATTTTGTTCTGCATTTTCTTTATCCTCACCTAATTACAGTGGAGAATACCCATAATGAGTACTAGGTAGTGAGTGAACTTAAAATCTCAGAGTGTTTTCTAAGCAAGCTAATGCTTGTAGTGTGGTTAATAGAGACTATGAAAAACGAGGCCTGGGGTAAGGTAAATGGGGGCAGCGGTACAAATTTACAACACAGAAAATGTCAATGCAAAGTTAACACTAACCTACCTAATAACTGCAACTGAAAACTCTGAGAGGATTCTACAATCACAGGTGCCAGAGAACCAAATCAACAAAATTAAATGCAGGTACAAATCAACATTGTAAACTCTGAGAACAACATTGAGATATTATCAATTAATATGATTAGAGTCTGATTCTCCATTATTTAAAATGTTTTAGTATATTATACTTTTCTGATAGAGTGAAGTTAATTTTAAGAAATTTTCTTTCTTTTTCATCACCATTTTAAAAGTTTTACTTGTTTTTAGAGAATTTCATATACATGTGTGTTTCACATTAGACTCCAGGTTGGCTTTCAAATCCTTTTGGTTTTTGGACCAATGGTGGACTGCTTAGATTTGTGTTGTAGCTCTGATTTCTCTCCTATTTGTTCAGGAGTTAATTTTTCTTACCTGTATTTAAGTTGATTTTGTTTGTTTGTTTTATAGGAGGGGGAGATATTTGTTTGTTGCTCTTTGGGGGTGTTTTATGTTAACGTGATAATTGCAGGTAGATGAGTTAACATATATCTTTCAATTCTTCAATCCATAGCTTCAATCCAAAACATCTTTCAAAGTTGAAAGCAATTACAAACTGTCTACTAAGTACAGAATATAAATACTTAAACTTTAATTGTGAAGTGACTCCTGAACCGTCTAAAGTTCCCTAAATTTCTAAATTTACTCTTGCTCATGAAAAGTTCATGTGCTTTATGGTTGACACCTCCACTCTTAAAAGTAAACTTGCATCCAGTAAGTTGTATGAACAGAGTTCTTTTCATTTGTGGTATTCTTTAGGCCACACAGTTCCTTGTTACAGCAGCTGACTTGTACTGCTGTTATCACTCAACAAATTGGTTCTTTTTTCCTTGTATCCCAAATTATTGAAAATGAGTCACTGGTCTTCTGAATATTTCATTATTGTCACTTTCAAATATTATTGAATTAATATTTCTAAATCAATACTCTGCAGATATCACTAACTTCATTAGTAAATCTTCAGCAATTCCCTATTTTACAGATAATGTTGCCTGAATCCATTAAAGAGTTCTTTAAAATCTTGACTCAGATCTCCTGAAATCTCTGGTTCTTTTTCATACATTTTATACCAATATTATTTATCTTCTCCTCTTTGTCTATGTTCATTGCTTTATTTCATTTTTTAATCCTTGACTTATTCCTGATCCCTGTATACCAAAATTACACATATCATTCAAGTATGTTGAAATACCATGAAGCATTCTGGAGGAACTGGTGCCTGTTATTGAACACTGCTGCAGTATGACCAAGGATAGCAACTCAACACTAATGCACTAGAATGCATCCTACCATGCTGTGCTCTCTTATATTTCCTCTACTCTATCTTCTGGGTCCCAAATATTTTTCCTATCTGCCCTCCACCCTCAGCCCTCATCCTTGGGAGTACAAAACACTTTGCAATTACAAGAGTAGATTTTAAATTGTTGAAAAAATGAGCACATATACATATTAATATAAAGAAAAATATATTTCAGTCACATAAAAAGAATTTTCCTACTTCTTAAGTATGGTAGCCTATTCAGAGTTTCCTACACCAGTATTATTGTAGTGCTGTAAGGTCAACACAGATTACCTACAATGTAATGGGATGCAGCATGAAGGAACACAAGGTAATTAAAAGAAAATTTTCAGAGGAAAAAATGCTGATTATAAAGTTATCAACAAGTCATGAATCTTATGGAGTTTATCTTTATTTGTTCTTGTTCATTTGAAAATAATTTTACAAAATATTTAAATTTAGCTAAGTTCATATGCCTCTTATGTGTAGAATCATAGAATATCCTGGTATATATTGATCATTTAAATGCATACAATTTACTTTTCTGATCATTTTCCTAAATCTCATAATAATAAATTGTGTTGGAGTTCAATGCAGTTTAACTTATCTATATTCTTGAAACAATAATCTTGAGGGTGAATGTGTATGTGTGAGTTTTTATGTGTGAAAGAGAAAGATGCAGAAAGAGCACTGAAGAGCAAGGGATTCTGATACCTTCAAAGGCTTAATTCAAAATGGCAGTAATTACCCCCATGTTATCACAGTGTTCTGATCTTTACAAATCTTCTGTATTAAGTGAGAAGGATGACTTCAAGCAGGAGCTTGCTGCGAGAGTATTCCCAAAGGGAAAGCTAATCATTTTCAATCATTTATTTTCTTCACTATGGTTTGGAATAAAATGAACAAAATGGAGTAGATAGTCTCTGACAGTCCATCTGGCCTCCTGGGTACTCTTCCCTGCCTGACTTTCATTTGGCTCTGGGCTTCCTGTCTGCCATGTTTCCATGATTTCCTGGACTTTGCTGAGCAGTGATCAGCAATCGGACAATCTTTACTGTTTCTGGTTAGTAAAATGATCATGTACTCATTCATACAGTAACTACTTTGATAAGCCATGCAATTGGATGACAAACCGAAGTCTGGAGAAGCCACTTAAACTACTGAATTGATATTATTTATGATTCCATGATTATGAATGTTTCTCCTGTCTTTATCTTCCTTCATACACTGCACGATATACAAAAAGAATTAAACTACATTTCAAATAATTGATACCTGTATTTATACTGGCAAAGGAAGAGGGTCATTTTATTTATGTGATTACAGTGAGAAAATATTTAATATGATTGATGATGTGGAAACTCTTTCATAGAATAGACCCCAGAGGCCCATGCCCATATATTTGAATGCTTAGTCAACATAGTGGAGTGACATTATTTTAGAAGGATTAGGTGTGGCCTTGTTGGAGGAAAAGAAGGAAAAGTTTCCCAGGATGTAGGCTTCATGTTTTCAAAAGCCCATGCAAAGACCAATTGTCCTCTCTCTCTCTCTCTCTCTCTCTCTCTCTCTCTCTCTCTCTCTCTC
>NW_021604592.1:6411862-6453157 GCF_004785775.1 Grammomys surdaster
TCTCTCTCTCTCTCTCTCTCTCTCTCTCTCTCTCTCTCTCTCTCTCTGACTGCAAATCAGAATTTGCCTCTCAGCTACTTCTTCAGCATCCAGCATTCCATTTCTGCCATGACTGTCACTGTTCTCTGTGTGATGATAGGAATGGACTAAGACTCTGAAATTCTAAGCAAATTCCCAATTAAATACATTCTTTTATAAGTATTGCCACAGGCATAGTGTCTCTTCTCAGAAACAGAACAGTGACTAAGACATTCATTGAATGTCTAGTTCCAAGTCAATCACTTGTTCTTATAAATTCCATGTGTTTTTAATACACTTAATATTCCATCAATCTCCAATTTTGTGGCATTTATTTCATGACATAGAAGCTCAACTGCCCCTCCCCCATTTTTGCTTAATGATACCTTGCTTGTATTACTTCCGAAGAAATCTTGGAAGACAACAGTATCATTGAAGAGTTCCAACACTGTTGGAGCAGGTGATTAAATGTTACAGTTAAATAAACATTCTGGGGGACACAGTATTGCCAAAAGCTCTCTCACAGTGTGGAAGGTCTTATAACGGGATGTAAAGAACATTTTAGCTGAGGGTTCTAGGAGCTTAAACTGGGTATTTTGTCAGTCCAGTATTGATCTTAACCACTGGGCCATTTATCTAGCCCAGAAATCAATATTATTTTTTTAATATAATCCAATTTTCTGAGTCCAAGATATATTCATCAATATATGTACTTCAAATATTCCATTATATGTGTTTATTTTGCATCATAAGTAGAAGCCAAGAAATTGAAAAGGCATTATCAGGTAGGGGCTATCTTAAAGGTAGAAGATAGCACATTATAGATAAAACAAAAGTAATGAAGCAAAGTGGTAGGGCT
Source organism: Grammomys surdaster (assembly GCF_004785775.1). Taxonomy (NCBI): domain Eukaryota; kingdom Metazoa; phylum Chordata; class Mammalia; order Rodentia; family Muridae; genus Grammomys; species Grammomys surdaster. Next base: position 6,412,740 of record NW_021604592.1, read on the forward strand.
GCGAGTATTTAAACAGGGCAGGAAACAGGGGTAAGAAAGATGTCTAAGAGTGAGGGAGAACGCTAATGTCTGGAAAGGTAAATGAAAAATGCAGTAAAAAAATCTATTATCTCATATCCCAAGTAAAACTATTATTGGAGGTAAATGTGACATAAAAAAAAAGTTGAGAACTAGATACTGAGGACTAAATGATTATGTGACGCTTCAGGCATGGGATGGAAGAGAAGCGAGTTTCATTATTAGGATAAACAGAACTAAGGATATATGAAAAATCATCACAGAAACCCATGAGTTATTAAGCTCATTTCAAAATATATCTTTAAGAATAAAAGAGGTCAAGCAAAATTGCCTTACATGGGTAGACAGTGCTACTCCCATAAGACACATCTTATTAAATTATTTCAATAAATGATATGGAATATCTCCTTAAAAGTTCTTCATTAGTGAGGCCTGAGAAAATTCACCCTGTTTCCCAAACAACACAGGATACCACCATTTTCCCCAGTTAACCACCAAAACTACATGGTAAGTCACTATTGCTAAATATAACACACACACACAATTTTCTTGCAGCACAGAGAGAAATCAATCTCATGCCAACTGGAAACTTCTTTCTATTGATGAGAAGATGCTGTGCAGGTTGCCTGGGAGATTAGAACGAACATCAGCAGTCTTATCCAGAGATTGACCCTACACACCATAATACTGACTTTCCTAACAAGTCTTGCTCACTAGTGCAATGATGCTTACAGGGCAGCTAATCACTTTGTAGTAGAATTTGAGACTAGCCTGACATGAGAGATTTTGTGCCTGGTTATGTGAATGTTGTCAAAAGGTGTAATGCTTATCGACCATGGGGTAGAACCTCCTATTGATATCCTCCCAGATGGCTAGGTTGTCAAATTGACTTCTAAATATTTCTGTTTGTACCCACAGACATAGGACCCTCTAAACATTAATCAAGAGATTTGTTTTTACAGTAGGAAGCAATCAATGCAAAGACTCAGAACTGGTCAAAATAGTAAGAATAAGTAGCTGTAATTGTTCATCACTAAATGAGACATTTTTATCATCCCCCTATTCAAGGCTCAGAACTCATTATGAAACCATGTTAGAGTCAGAGTTTGAAGAAGAATCCTGTGAAATCCTGTCTTACAGCTATTGCATTTATGACTGCACAGAAGCTGTTTACTTGCACAAAGCATGCACAACACCAAGCCAACAAACCTTCAGCATTGGCGGCAGAGGAGAAGTTCACTAATCTCAACCTCTAACTGAGGAGGCATTGCCATTTGATGGTTTCTAGGGGAATGAAAATAACTTTTCTTTGGAGTGTGGCCACTGGTAGGTGGTCTATTGACCAGTGGTTAGCACTATCCCCTTTATATATATGAGCAGCACTAATAGAACTTAGGTTATTTTAGAAGAAGAAGAAGAAGAAGAAGAAGAAGAAGAAGGAGGAGGAGGAGGAGGAGGAGGAGGAGGAGGAGGAGGAGGAGGAGGAGAAGGAGAAGGAGAAGGAGAAGGAGAAGGAGAAGGAGAAGGAGAAGGAGAAGGAGAAGGAGAAGGAGAAGGAGAAAAGAGAATGAGGGAGAAGATGACAGAAAAGGAGAAAAAGAGGATGGGAGAGGAGGAAGAGAATGAAGACACAAATAGGGTGTTCAGAGACAAAAACTGTTTTATCCTGCTTAGCTGCTAGTATCAACTTGAAGGGAAGAGGGAACTGTAATTAGAGAATCATTTCATCAGAATGGATTTTAGTATGACTATGAAATATTATCTTGATGTAGATGAGCAGAGTCTACTGTTGGTGTTACCTTTCCTAGGGTACTGGTCCTAGACTTATTTAAAAAAAGCTAACTGAATAGAAGCCAGTGAGTAATCCAGAAATCAACATTCTTCCTTTGTTTTTTGCTTCAGATATTGCTTGAGTGCCCCAACTTTCCTGAATGATGGATTGTGACATGAATGTGCTTAAGCCAAATAAACTCGTTCCATACCTAGTTGCTTTTGTCAGAGTGTTTTAACACACCAACAGAAGGGAAAATCAAACAAAATACCATACCAAATGAGCAAGGTAGTTGCTTACAAACACATGACCATATAGATTGTTTGTTTGTTTGATTTTTTAATCCTTTGGGGTCTTTTTTCTTTTAATTGAAAATTGTGAGAAATTTGGAATTTCAAGTTGGAGAAACAGGTAGTAGCTGGGCTGTTCAAGTGAAAACTTGGAAGGTAAGAATTCTGAAAGAAATGCAGACAAGAGTCAGGCTCATTACATCACATTGTGGCTATTGTTGTAATCCCTCTGTTGTAGCAGAAACTGAACATGAGCTATAGAACTAAAGATAATAAAATTTTACAGTTAAAACTAAGTTCAAACCACTAATGAAAATAACTTTGAACAAATTAATTCAGTTCAGTGTTCCCAATTGTAAACTGTTGATAATGATGCTGTTCTTTTTTCTTTTTTTTTTTTTAATTTTTGCTACTTTTGGTAAAATAAATCCTTAAGTCATCTAAAACTGATTAATAAGTACCTTTATGTTTTTTTTGCTCTGTCTTTATTTACAACCTGCTAAGTGACAGCTACACTCTTAATTGCACTACTTTTATTTGAAACCTATTATTTCTTATTACTTTAGCTTCTGTGATACTCTGTCCCCATTAGAGAACAGCCAGGCAATGCAGGGGTATTGATCAGTCATGAGCTCCTGGGATTCCTACTTCACTCTTCTTTGACACAGTAGGCTAGTTCATGGAGAAACAAGTTGAATAAGTCTAATTAAAGCCCTAGACTTCCATTGAAGTGCTAGAGGATCAGAGTCTCTCTACTTTGAGATGCTGCTGCTAAGGGGGAAGAAAACAACCGGAATATAAAGCAGCAACATGAATGAGATCAATGTGAGAGAAGTATAGAAAATATTTACATACATTATTGGTAAACACTTTAAATCAATGCACAATGTGAAGCTGTAGGCAACAAGTCATTTCCCTGTCTCTGTGTAATTGAGCATTAACACTCCTTCCTAATGTTTATGTATTCTAAAAATGTATGTTTATCTATTTTATTTTTATGATTCTTTTCTTGAGAATTTTTTTCCTTGGAGCATAATTATTGGAACAAGCAACAGAGTCTTTACAGTGTTGAAACAAATTTCCATGATACTTTTAATACCAGTGTGAACACTTCGTTTCTTTATTTTTATTGATTTAAAGAAAGCTTGTTTCCTGTTTGTTGCAAGTTATATTTAAAAATTATTTTGCTGCAATGATAAGTAAGAAATGTTCCTAAGCACTCTATTTGCCTACGGAGCTTAAGTGTACATTTGTTGAAATGATTAATACAATGAGCAATTGTGGCACTCTTCTTATGCTTACAAAGAACATTCTCTAGAGTTTTAAGTACAGCATTTTACATATTGAGTCAAAAGTCTAAGTAAAAGTTAGCTACCATACAGTTATAACTGTATTAAAATAGGTGATCATAGAAACAAATCCAGAAATAGAACAATTATGTAGTTTTTCTCTTATATATCTATTTATTTATAACACTATATATTTCCATCAACTAGCATATGCCATTTATTCAGGATTTTAAATGGAATATAATTAAATTCTGGTAAAGATTTAGATATTAAAAGGTAGTAGAGTAATGATAGAGGAGCTACCTGAACTTGCTGCTCAATCATGACCACTTGAGCTCAAGTTCTAGAACCTAGAGCAGACATCCCAAAATGCTTGCAGCTCTCATAGATTCAATGCTCCCTTCCAGCTTCTTTGAGCACCTGCAAATATATACACAAAGATATGTATACAACAGCATAAACAATTTTATAGTATTTTGAATTTCTTGTCTCTCTCTGCTTTGACTGCTACAATATACACAGCTCCCACTGTGTCACAGAATGGAACTTTGGAATGTCTTCTGAAGAGATACCAGACATCTGGTAGCCTTCTTGTCACATATTTTGTGAGATCTTTGCTTCTTATAGATAAGAAGCCCATATGTTCAGGCAAAGATCCATTGAAACCACAATTTAAAAAGCAAATGTGCCAGAGTTTACACCCATATTTATTCTAGAGATCATATATCACTAAGGGAACTTATGGACTTGAAATAAATAATAATAATAAATAAATAATAATAATAAATAAATAATAATAATCAGGATGGAGTCAGTCCAGTTAAAATTGGTAAACAACAAGGGGCTGGAGATGTGTCTCACCGGTTAAGAGCACTGACTGCTCTTTGGGAGGACCTAAGTACAATTCTCAGTAACCACATGGTGGCTCACAACAATCGGTAATGGGGATCTGACGACTTCTCTGGAGTTTCTGAAGACAGGTACTATGTGTATATGTGTTTGTGTGTGTGTGTGTGTGTGTGTGTGTGTGTGTGTATGTGTGTGTAAGGAACTGATAATAATGAACCCATCAGCTCTTTTTTCAATGATTGTGTCTAAACTTTTGAGCATGCTCTTCCTGGCTAACGTTAGATATGAATCTAGAAAGAAATCACTGAGTTTGTTGTTGTTATTGCTGTTGTTTTGGTTTGGATTTTGGTTTGTTTTATTTGACTCAAGTAAGTGACTAAGGCACTAACTTTCAGGATTTAAAATTTACAAATCTTTCTATACAAAAATAAATTTTTTTTGTTTAGGATAACTTTAATCATATACAAAGAATAAGTATAATAACTTTAAGCTATCTAAATTATTTACCTAGGTGGAATGAGTTAACCACACATGTACCAAGCATCTGAAATGTGTTATCAAAGATGGCTGAAAGTAATTACTTAAAATAAAAAGATTAATAGGGAGGAGCATTACAGAAAATATAACCAGCCTAATTTGATAGGCTGGACCAGATCATCAATGGAATGTAAATACATACAATGGCTGATAGGCAAGAAAAAAATACTGTTGCCACCACATTGATCCTGTCACCTAACAGAAAACACAGCCATCAGCTTTTTGAGATTGAATAACTACATCGGAAAGGGAAGAAAACATCCACATATATAATTCAGTGCAAATACAACTTCATTTGTCCATATTTTCTCCCTTTGTATATATTTAACACTGACAGTTTTTACGATACTCTTCTATTGTAAAGAAATGGGTGGTCAATGAGAATAATATTTGCCTTCCTTTATCAAATTCCTTGTGCGTGCACTCGCACACATACACACACATACACACACATACACACACACACACACACACACACACACACACATACACTCATATATACTACTATCCAGCAAACCAAAGGAGGAAAATTGCTACAGAATTTAAATTACAGAAATTAAAAATCATCATTATGAACTTGTAATCTAATCTTTTAATCATCGTTCCAACTAGAGTAATTTTTAATATAATCACAGTGTATTTACACTAGGAAGACAATCTGGGCATGGGAAATGATTCATTGGTTAAGCACTCTTGTCATTCAAGCATGAGAACATGAGCTTGCATCTCTGGAACCCAAGCAAAACTGATACAAATGCTTGTCTTTAACTCTATTGCACCTCACTTGAGATGGAAGGCAGACACAAGATAATCCCAGAAGCTTGTTGGCCAGCTGTCCTGGCCTATGCATTGATGAATGACAGAGAGGTCCTGCCTCAAACATTACAGAAGGAGAGAAATGGCCTAAGATTGACACCTAAGATTGCTCTCTGAACTCTACATGTATGCTGTAATTGCCCCAAGGTCACATTCATCCACAGGAAGATACATGCGTGTGCACACACACACACACACACACACACACACACACACACACATCAAGCACACACATACACATGCATGCAGAGGAAGATATTCTCTACAAGTAACTATTGGTTCATGAGTGATAAGTGTACTATTTGAAACAAAGTCACAACTGACACTCAGCAATTAAAATTTCACCTAGATCTAATGATTTACATAATTTATGACTGTATTTCTCAGTCAGATCAATAAAAATTATGTTTTATTTTATTAAGTTTAATATTGGCCAATATAGAACCCATATTATCCATAACAATTTAACAACTTTAATATACTGAATGTCAAAATGTAAAAACATGAATCTATTGTTATTTGGCTTTAGAATCTTTTAAATAAATGTATAACTCATTGAAAAGAAATTACAAACTAGTAAAATAATTTAGGAAATATCATTGTATTTGGCCACATTAATCTACCCTATGAATCAACTTGTTGAAAAAGAGAAAGATAAACCTGGTCTATAAGAAAATTCTTGTGGTTTTTCTCTGTGGCAATAAAGAAATGATTATTAAAACACTTCTTTAATGTTCACATTAAGCTGGCAATCTTCTGTAGCACTTGGAAAGTGAGGAAATTGTGCTTCTTTTTTAATATTAAGATATATACATTTCTTAATCTAAAAAATTTCCCTATGTTGGCTTTGCTATGTGATAACATGTTTACATACATGTGTGTAATTATATGTACAATTATGTATGGTTGACATATATAATACTAATGTAGTTTAGAGATTTAGCTAACACCAATATAAAGTACCTTGTTTACTTAGTATATGTGCAAACATACACATATGCACACACACATATGTAGGTATGTTAAGTATAACAGCTCTATGCTAAGAATACCTTTCTAAATCCTGAATTTCAAAACTCCAGAAGAGAATTTATAATTGGCTATTCCTGGTGGTGAGAAATTGAAAAAGAAACAAAAAGCTTTAAATCTTTATAAATTTGCAAACACATAATTAGACCTGTGGCGAATACAGGCCAACATCCATATATGATTGAAAGCCATGTCTCTCATGTGCTCAGGACATAGGTTCTACTGCTGAATCTTCCAAGACATACAGATTTCTTCATCTGTTCATACACTGCATGACTTTTCCCTTTAAAAAGTCTAGTCATGGATCATATAAAGCAAATTTCTGTAAGTGTTTATGTCCTATCTTACTTTCTGTCAGTAATTTATACTTTAAGGGTCAACATTTGATCCTTAAAGTCATTCAATTTGCAAATTTGCATCATTTTATCAATCAAATCCAGGACTTTGTGAGACTTTTTCCACGTTGTTCTTTTTTTTGAAACTTCTGTAAGTACTTTTGCACAGGAAACAAATGAACATTGTCTTTGAAGGAAACTACCAAAATAAGGAAGCTTACTATTTTATTATAACTGACATTTATCTATCATCAATTTATATTTGAGAAGGAAAGAGATGCATTATAAATTTTCTTAATTCCAGAATTTTATTTAATATTAAGTAAACAACTACCAAAGTGGATTTGCTTTAAGAATTGAAGGAAGTTAAACTAAGAAGTTCAGTACTATACTTTATCTAACATTTTATACAATAATACATATATAATATATACTTATTAAAATAATGTATCTAGAAATACAAAATAGTAGAATAACAAAGTAATTTCTGATAGCAGCTCTTAATAACCTAGGAATGCAAAGTAGCTCATTGATTATAACTAGTACTTTGAATACATATCAAAGTCAATGATGTGTACTGGAAAATGAGAGTGTTAGGTATATGAAAATATAAATATTTTACCAATATCACATTTTGCATTTTTCTATGTTGCCCAATATTATAAAAATAATAAGAACAAGAAGTTAATGTTTCCTGTAGAATATGAAACCTTGCAGCTATTTTTTAAGTAGCAGAATTTTATGTAGAAATCATAAAAGGATAAGTAAAAGCAAATTACACATTACAATGAACAACCAAAATATGATTTATCCTTTATAAGTATAAGCCATGGATCTGGAAAAGGTTTATGTCAACTTGACATATGTTAGAGTAATTTGGGAGAATGAAGGGACCCTTAATTGTGAAAAAATTATCTAGTAGACTGACCTGTAGATAAGCCTGTGGAACATTTTCTTACTTCATGTGTGATGAAACGTATCACTAGGTAGGTTGTACTTATGTTGGTGGTCCTATGTGGGACTGCGAAAGGGTATTCTGGGTCATAGCTGGGCAGTTGCCTAGAACGCCGAGACTCAGCATGCCCCCAGAACCCAGGGTCCTGAAAAGCAGTCTAGTCTCCACAGAATTACATTGTTCAGTCACATAGGCCAGACAGCCCCTCCCAAAGTGCGTAGGTAGAGGGCATGACTAGAGGCCTCAGGCGCTAGGGATTTACATACTAATGAAGGCCAGAGGGTGGAGCAAATTAAGCATGCCTCCCCAGATCCTCCTCCAATCCTCCCCCTTTCTCCCTCCCTATATAACTTGGAGCTGCCCTGAGTTTTACGGGGGTACAACCAGATCCATCTACCATCTGCCATGACAATAAACCCTTTTGGAAGCAAGGACTTACTCGTGTCATTGGGGCCTGCCACTACCAGAGCCTCCATGCTGCTGGAACATTAGATGTTCCTCCTGCTTGTGGGACCCACCACAGCATGGAAACCCACTGGGACTCCACAGCTGTGGCCTATATGTTTTCCCACAGTCCTATAAAATGCAAGCCTGTAAGCAGCACTCCTCCATGGCTCCTGGTTCAGTTCTTCCCTCTAGAATCCTGCCTTGAGTTCCTGCCTGAGCTCCGTAGATGGTTCATCATGAGCTGTAAGATAAAATAAATCTTTTCTCCCAAATTGTTTTTGGTAATGGTATTTTATCACAATAATATAAATCCTAATTAAGACAGAAACCTACAAAATGAAGGCTAAAATTAATTATAATTTTATGCAACTGAAATAAAAATTTAAAAGGAAAACTACAAAATTTAAGATAGAAAAGGATTATTAGTTTAAAATGTTTTTACCCAACTAAAAATTGTCACAATAAATAATTCTAAAGAATTTAGAAAATGCACCATAGATAACTAATATTGTAAAAGCTATAGAATACCTACCATAACATAGTAAATACATATAGTATATGCACATAAATATATTCATATATGTATACATGTATGTATGTGTATGTTCACCTGTTTACCCTCCAGAACTTAATGACCAAACCATATTGCTGAAGATACTACAAATTTAAATCATACAACATAGAAAAATAAAGCTTTAATTGATCTGGAAGCTCCATCCTTACTGGCTAGATTTTCTAGTTTCAAAAAGTTCTATACATGTAAACAGAGAAGTTAGGTATTGAACAAACTTACATAACTGTGATCCTAATGAGAGTGGTATAACAAACAGGCTATATCCACTGTTCAATATTGGTATGAGTATTATGGAAGTAGCCAGCTACTTTCTGATTTACTTTAAAAAGCCAATTTCACAAGGTAGAACTTACATCTGGCACCTTTAACCAAAACCTTGCTACTGGCTAGGACACAGGCTTTAGGAAAGAGCAGACAATGACAAAGATGTCAATGATGACTATTACTACTTTGCTCAATGACATAAAATTAAATTTCTCCTCAGTTATCATCTTTATACCAAAAATTAGTGCATCTCTCCAACCTCATCAGACAAGTTTTATTTTGCAGTAGACTGTAGTTAATACAGGTACTATGGAATTCCCTTCTCTACATGGCACATTCTATATCATACTTTCTCCCTGCAAGATTTAGATGTCACAGCAAAAGAAAAGGTAGAAAGAGAATAAGAACCAGAAGCAGTGGATATTTGCAACCAAAGATTATTTTACAGACAAGACAGGGATATTATACACATGAACTCACAGCAATTTTAACTCTATGCATAAGACTCTAGTAAAGTCAAGCTAGTCAAAATACTAGAGTGAAAGGAAGGGCCTCAGAATCTCACCCTTGGCAGAGGAACTTTTGGAAATTGATGCATTTATAAGAAAAAAGACTTAGTTGTCTTTGGAGATGTTGCTCCTGAAAGGCTGCTACACTCTAGGATGATCCTACAACCATGCACCTATAGAATTCAGTAAGTAAGTTGTTGTTGTTGTTTTAGCTTGTTTGTGAGAAGAACAAGTTAGGTTGAGAGGAAAAAAGATGGAAGGATATGGAAGAAATAGAGAAAAAGAAATAGAATGGTTTGTATGTAATTTGCAGTTCAAAAAGTTAAATTATAAATAAATTAAACTTAAAATATTCACACACTGTAGAAGTAACAAAGACTTCTCAAATGGAACTAAGCAAGAACTTCCACTTGATCTTGGGCAACAATCACTTGCAAGAAAAATGGCAAAGGTTTCTGAGGAAAGATAGGAGGTCCCAGCGCCCTCAGATTGGAAGCTCTGTGCGTGAGGAGGCAGGATTCCGAGAGTGGGGCTTCTGATGTAGTAGCTTAGCTGTGATCTTTTTTGCTACCTTTGTTTGTCATCAGTTAGAAATTTGGTAAAAATCAGAGAAACTCTGTTCCTTATGAATTCCTAGCTATGTTTGGGAATAATTGCTGAATTGCCGAGAAGTTGCTGTTTAGTTTACTGATATGTTAATCAAAGTGTGCAGTTTGCTCCTTATTTTCAGTGATGACCAAGGACTTTGCAGGTGTGTTTTAGTGACATGATTCTTTACAGCCTTGGATCTCAATCTGTGAAGGGTCGCATATTAGATATTTACATTACAATTCATAATAGCAAAATTACAGATATGAAGCAGCAAAGAAATAATTTTATGGTCAGGGTCACAACATTATGAGGAACTGTATCAATGTATCAGAGAATTAGGAAGGTTGAGAAGTGCTGCCTTAGAGTGTAGATTTGACTGAACATAAACTCTTTCTCATGCCAACTACATGGTACCAGTGCTCATTCTTTACCTTCAGTGCATAAAGTATTCTCTACACATTTGCTTAAATAGCAACAATGCCTATAGCAGATGCTAATGGCTGTAGAATGGATTAAGTTTGCATTTAATAATCACATATAGGTTTAAAATTATAAGCATATTGTCTCTTAATACTGAGATTGTTGTAATGATAAGTAACACTTAGATAATAAATGAATAAAGGATTAAGGTATCTGTTGGTTAATAAAATAGTTAAATACAAGTCCAATGCTATGGGACAGTTATTTCAATAAAAGGTAGCATATAATTTCTATTCATGTTGTCTTGTGATTTTAGAGGTATAAATTAGCTTAGCATACACTATATAAGCATTTATATGTACAACTGAATAGAGAAAACTCGTGGAACCACTCATCCATGACACACTGAGCATAAATTAATGAATCTATCATCTATCATTAAAAAAAGTGGCTTGTTACAGTAGATGGCACTAACACAGAAACAGACAGTGCGGCAAGGTGATGAGAATAAGAAATTTTGACATGTAGTTTAAACAGAAACAAACTTAGTCTATTCATAATGATGACTTGTTTTACTTGCACAGAATTTCTGAGACTAAGCCTGACTGTGCTAAGATATTAGATTAATCCCAATAAGTCCATGCTTATAGAAATGGTTAGCTACTGATTACTAGAACACACATAAAAATGGAAAGAGTAGAGGTTCAGAACCTCAAACCATAAATAAATATTTTTAAAACCTCTGATTCCTATAGCTCATTTCATTCAGGCTGAAATTCTGTCTTTTATTTTTAAGTGTCCTTCACAGTTAGGAAGATGACATGTTATCAGAAAATATGTCAGACAAGAAATACAGCTGCTTCAAAAGTTTTGACTAAATATAAAGTAAAAATATGAACCAGTAGTTATCCTGTTCAACTTGGTAGTATTCATTAATTCACTGAAATGGTTTGTATGAGAATACTAAATCTGCATCATGTTTGCAGATCATGTGGTATGGCATATCAAAGCATGATGGTATACAGAATAATATTTCCTCTGTGGTGCATGGCCCAGAAAGAGTTATGTTTCTTCCAATGTTGTTCTAGACACTGTGGCAGATAGCCAGGCAGACAGACAGATGTATATTAAGGAGACTCCAGGCTTTTAGTTCAATAATAATAGATGTGATTACCAGATATTCCTTGTTTTCCACCTACTGTTTTAATAAATGTAGTAAAATAATGTTGTATTTAATTTCCCTTACCCTCCCAGGGATATTGTATTTAATATAACCACCTCATCTTTGTAGAACTTGTTATGAATGCTTGGCTTTTAGCTTTTACAAAGCAGAACAGAATGAGCTCTGTACAAAACTATGGAGACAAATGAGTATAAAACGGGCAAACTGATGTTGAAAGGTTCCAAAAATGCAGAGCTAGCCACAGATGAATACTGCAACTGGTTATGTAGGAACTGAGTCCAGAGCCTGTGTACAGCATGCAAGGATTCTGCCACTTAGCTACATTCCCAGCCTCAACACCAATATAAGGAAGAGAAAAAATGGATCTGGAGAGCACAAACTTGTAATGAGAGTCATGGCAGAAGTCAGGGCACAGTGGCAAGGACAAGAAGCAATTCCATAATAATTCAGTTTATATCAATGTCAAAATTCCAAGAAGGATGAAAAATAAAACTGCCAGTTAGAAAGAATATAATAGACTGAAGATTATGAAGCATTAACTGCTACAATCAATCAACATGCAAAGGACATTTAAGTCCTGCAGATAATCTTGTGTTAAGGGATCATTGGACATAAGTGGGCACAAGGAAAATCTCCTGAGGTATAAGAAAGTTTTGGAAAGTGAAGTGGGATCCTCACGGGTCTTTCACATTGGAATGGTTAATTTCTTTGAAATTAGGCACAGATGACAAGATTCAGTCCTCAGTGCAGGAGCTGGGGCAGGGAGAAGATGGTTCCAATACCTGATTTCAGAGGAAGAAAACACAAAGCAAGTTTAATTTTAGGCATGCAGTTATAAGATAAACATGAAGGTAAAAAGCTCACTCTCCAATACACATACAAAACAAACACACAAAATCTCTGACTCTGATAACCATACAATAAGTCAAATAAAAATTATGACACCAATGTTTTCAGGAGTATAAATATTGAGTATGAAATAATTTATAGGCATAATGAAATATGCTTGGCTAAAAGCAATACTATGAACTCAAGTGGGTATTCAAGACCAGGAAGAGTTTAATACTAGCCTCACCATAATGGTCATATACAAAGGACTGAATAAAGAACAGTTCCTTTTTAACATGAAGCTAAATAAAATAAACAGATGACAACATAGTAATCAATGTAGAAAGGAAGAATTTCAGATATAGGAAGGTAAGAAGACAGCACCTAAAACATACTTTTGCATACTTAAAGATGAATATCAATTTTGCTGCAATAAATACATTATTACCCATGATTGAAATCCTTCTAGAGCAAAGGAGAATACAATGTTATTTATATAAAAAATTTATATGATTGAAAATTAACAAATATTACAATTATACCTCAAAACAAGAATGATTTGGATTGAAATCTGGAATAAAAGACAATATCTAGAGCCTGAACAAGATCTAACTTATAAACAGTCCAGCAGAAGTAGGTGAGAGGCACATGAGGTCCCCAACCCTAGTTGAGGAAATATTGGCAGTTAGTAACTGTAGGCAGAGAAATCTTTTTTTTTCTTGTGTGTAGCTCCAAGTAAGGTGTGTGATCCAGTTATTAAGCCCCAAATCCATATCCATGCTAGTAACTCTAATGTATTAAAGTATCTAAGTATTAAACTCAATGAGTCATTTTAATAAAAATGTTAAAGATACAACAGTAGGAGAGGTCATGATAGAAAAAATTCCAGAGAGAATGGGATAGTGATGAGAGAGGAAAAAAAAATACATTATATGTGTGCGAATTTATCAAAGATCAAAACATATTTAAAAGGTAAAATCATATAGAAAATGTTAAACATTTGCTATGTTCTTGTTCATTAATTAATTGAACTAATACCTGGATGGAAATTATAATAATGATGACATAGTTGGCCAATGATGCTTTAGGTATGCCAAGCGGTTATAACATTAGATTAAACACTGATTTAATAGTTTCTACTTGCATAGTTTTGAACTGAACAATGGTAACAAATTTCTATTCTTTCTTCTCGTCACCTTCAATATTATTTCCATCCTCATCACAATCATCAGCACTGCTGTCTACTTGTTAATTCAATTTTTAAATGTTTTAATAAATGTTCTTAATTATAAATGGTAGGCATAGTGCTGGATTACTACTAACAGTTAAAATGTTCATACAACTATATCCTATATGTAAGTCTTCAGTCAAAGTAAAAACAGTAGTTTATCCAGAAAAGCTCAATTATTTCAAAGCAGCTGAACAGTGAAGTGAGTCTAAAGTGAAAAAATCAATAATTTGATGCATTATTAAAATCAATAATTTATACAAAATAATTTATAGATAGTGTGCAATTCTAGCTGAATTCCAATTACTAATATATAATTTTTAGGTATGTTTCATTTAGTAATAATAGAATAAAATATCAATGAATATGCTTACCATGTTAATTTTGACCAAAACATAAAATATAGATATAATTTAAAAACAGAAACATTACTTCTATCAAGTCATAAAGTTTATTCAGAATTCTCCTATATAACCACAGCAAAGAGGAAAAGCATTCACTTTTATATTATTGAAAACTTTGCTCATTTAAATTATATGCTGTTCTTTTTTCCTTTAATTGTCTCCTATAAAAAGAGTAAGCCATTTTCCACGGAAAAAGAAATTTATTGCAAATTTGTGGAGCTTCAACATAAAAATAACAATATTAACTACAATAAAAAATGTCCCAAATGTGATCTATCTTTTACAATCACTCAGTAAATCAAATATGAAAAAGGACTACATTATCACCCATTAGCAGAATTCATTCTCTTTCTTAGCTAGCAATATTTGTGGAGTGCCAACTATTTTGCAGTGCCAAAAAGCATTCAGAGCAAGGGCTGGTGAGATGGCTCACCATGAATAAACTGCTTGCTGGGTAATCTTGGACCTTAGTCCTAACCTGAATCTCTAGTTTAAAAACAAAGAACCAGATGCCACGTCTTCCACCTGTAATCCCAGCACAATACTCCTACTGTGAGATGGAAGACAGAGAACAGAGACCCAGCAGGAAGCTGGCATACTCAGCACAGAGGCAGAAATAACAAAAGAAGCTGCTTCAAAACAAGGTGGGAAGGGAGAATAGATTCCTGAAAGGATGTTCTGGAATTTCACAATGAAGCTGTAGTACACAAACACACACACATACACACACACACAAACACACACTCACACACACACACACACACACACACATACACACACATGCATGCAGACCCATACTCATGCACACAAAACATAATATACAAAGCAATTAGAATTCTCTAAGTTTCTGTAACCATTCCATATATTATTTCTCTTAGATATGTAATTCCAGGACAGACAACAAACTCCTAAAATACTCCATTCAAAGATATATTTTATTTTATGTATCACTATCTTCAGACACACCAGAAGAGGGGATCAAATCCCATTACAGATGGTTGTGAGCTATGATGTGGTTGCGGGGAATTGAACTCAAGGCCTCTGGAAGAGCAGTCAGTGTTCTTAACTTCTGAGCCATCTCTTCAGCCCTAAATATTCCATTCAAATGTGCACACATACATTTAGTAAAACAGGGAAGCCAACATAAAATGAGCTTTCATATGTCTAGGAAGAAACATCATTTTTCACTATGAACACAAATTAGTTCTCACACATTCCCTGTCATCAAATACATAGAAATTACTATTATTTTATATGTCTTATATAGTAACAACTGACCAGTATATTGCCTTGAAATGAAGAGGAAAAAATGAGATGGAAAGCTGGTTCTCTTTCTATGGTTACTTTGAGAATCACTATTTACAGGAAAGCTATTTGAAAAGTTGTTCCCACTTCTCTCCTCCACATGGGATTTAAGTGTGAGGGTAATGTATGTGTATAGGCACTACCCTTAGGGACAGAAGTCAGATTATATCATTTCTACAACACAAGAATTAGAATCAATCTTTTCTGCCAAGAACTTGATCTTTGGACTACAGTGTAAATCAACATTGATCAAAAATAATTGAAATCGAAGAGGTGAAGTGGTTTTGCAAGAATGCTTCCTTCCTCTAAATAAAGGGAAGTTCTACTGCCAGAAGGAATTATCCCAGGGCATTGTGATCATATCCAGATAAAAGTACATTGAAGAGATTATAAACTTTTGAAAGGATAAAATTAGAAACAATAGAAAGAATTCTTTAAAAATGAAAGTTACATTCTAAAACAAGCTAACAAAATTTTGTCCAATTTTTATAACATTTCCAAAGACATTAGTGAATTGACATGAATCATACACTTCAAATAAAGGAAACAGGGGCTTCAGAATGTGCATGTTGCATTATTACAATTTCGAAACTAGTAGATCACTGACTGATAGTAGAATATGTCTTTCAGATTTTAAGTAATTATTTACTGAAAATCTTTTAAATGAAGAACAACATGTGGTAGAGTGCAGGCCAACAGAATGGTGTGCATGGGAAAGAGGCATTTTAGCTGTAAGTAAGGATTTAGTTCTCAATCATTAGATGACACCTTATTATGTGAACATTTATCAGATGACCCGTACACAGCAGTCAGTGTTCTAAACATCTAAAACAAATGGCTGAGTAGAGTTCACCACCATTCGCGGTAGACATAAATGAAAGGAACAAAACACAAATAAATGAATGTGAGTGTAAACAGGATTTTAAGAGATTCAACCAGAGCTACAGGAAAGTTGGTTGCTGAATTGGTAAGGAAAGCTAAAATTATGTTACCGCTTAGCCTTACAGAAGCTTTGCAGTTTCATGAGGTCTCATTTATCAATTGTTGATGTTAGAGCCCGAGCCATTGGTCTTCTGTTCAGGAAATTATCTTCTGTACCAGTGTATTCAAGGTATTTCCCACTTTCTTTTCTATGAATTTTAATGTATCCAGTTTTATGTTGAGGCCCTTGATTCACTTGGACTTGAGGGAAATAAATATGAACCAATTTACATTCTTCCACATGCAGACTGTTACTTAGACCAGCACCATTTGAAGATGCTTTATTTTTCCATTGTGCATTTGGTCTTCATGTGAGTCCTGAACAAATGAAGCAGGGACTATCCTAGAAGCCTTTAAGTGGGATATTCTTCTAGCTGAGCTGTCTTGTCTGGTCTTGGTGGGAGAGGATGCGCCTAGCCTCACAGAGACTTGATAAGTCCCAGTGTGGGATAACCAGGGGCCCCCAACCGTTCAGAGAAGAAGGGGAGGTGGGGAAGAAAGACTGTGGGAGGGGGTAACCAAGAGGGGAGGTAGTGAGCAGGATGTATAGTGAATAAATAAAATAATTAATAATAATAATTAATAATGATATTAGTAATAAATTAAATTTAAAAGATAATTAACACTAAGAAAAGAGTTGAGGGAAGGACAATTAAAACTTACAAATGAAATAAGACTAGAGAATGTACAGTTCACTGGGGAAGACACAAGTGAGGCATAAAACAAGAGAAAGATATGAGCTCTGTACTACAACAGGATTCTGAAAATAATTGCAGCATAAACCCTTTAGGTTTATGGCACTGAGGAGATGGCTCAGTGGTTAAGAGCACTACCTCCTCCTGAAGAGGATCTGGTTCATTTCATAACACTCACGTAGGACAAGTTATAAGTGCGTGTAACATTGGGACCAGGGGATCAGACACCCTCATCTGGTTTCCATGTGTACAGGCATACATATGGTGCTTATAAGTGCAGATAAGCACACAGTTGGAAATTAGAAATGTGCAGCTTAGGCTTCCTATGTAGCAGAAAGTTGGATAAATATTATAAGTGGGGATATCACTTATTTATTCCATAGATTTGGTTGAAGTATCTTCAGAAAGTCATGTAATTAAAAGGTGATTCCCTCAAACAGGAAGCTGTTTGGTGCTTCGTTAGTAGATTATTATGTCTGGTAGTTTGATAACTTCATCTTCTGGAATGAATGTACGATAAAGGGCAAAAGTAACCAAAACCTGAAATATGATAACTGTCACTGCCTCATTTGTACAAATCTAGCATTTGACATATGTCCAGTTGTTATACTGACTGAAACACACTAAGGTCTTATTATGAGAATTTTTTTAAATTGGCATCATTCAGTGAGCTGAGACAAACAGGAAAAAAAAGGATGCTATGATCAAGAAAAAGTCCAGGACAGGATTCCTTTTTATTGTGGGGAGAGACATGGTGATGTTTTAAGAAATTCTAGAAACTCAATGATCTCATCACAAATGACATCTCTGGGGTCATCCTGAAGAGACTGAGTGTGATGTCTCTAACTAGGGGGCTTCTGAATTCCAAAGCATTAGGGCATGGGGATACTAAAGAATGTTTTGGACAACAATGGTAGAATAAGTAGTGAGTTTGTAGTGTTGAACTTGAGTCAGTGTTTGCGCTCATGGGCCTATGAGCCTTAAAATTTTGGGCATATATAATCTGACTTCCTCTTGAAAAAGCATAGGTCCCACAAGGCTTTCAACTGAAGGGAACTGGTAAATATTGTGCTGATACAGGAGCTGGACATGAGAGAGCTTCATTAGGGAGTAAGAGCTGAGAGGAGGAAGTATTATGACCTCCTCAAGCAGTACTCCAGGGTTTGTATTCTGTGGAAGAATTCTGAAACATTCCCAACACCAGGTATTAAGGAGATGATTTGATAAGGGTTACTTGTTCAGTACTGTAATTATCTTAATCAACATTAATAGCTGTGATAAATAGTCACAGAACTGTAATATCCAGGGAAAAACACTGCATTTCAGGGCTTAATAAAAGTTCTGTCTCAAGGAATATCCTTTCAGGCAGGATTTCAGATGAGATATGTCTGAATTGGGGAATTATAAGAGAATTTGGGAGAAATGCTGGCAGGCCTGTTAGGTTTCTCAGGTAAATTTAGTAAAGAGCCTCTTTAATGTCTGACTGACCTTCAGTAATTCTCCTAATTTTTTTTAATGTCTCTCTCTCTATATATATATATATACATATACATATATACATATATATTCTTGTTAAAAGGACTTTTCTGATTCCTTGGGTTATTGGTGAGATGAAAATTGGGAAATTATCTGATTGAAGAAATAAAGAGTTCAAAGCAATGAAGTTATATTCAATCGGTGTTGTGTGTCTGCCAATCCAATGAAGATATCTACAAAAATAGTTGTCTATTTTGCATGGGTATACATGGGTGAATTAGAAATGGTCATTTTCTCTTGCCAATACTCTTAATCTCTGGACATACTGAAAAAGCTGAGGAGTTCAGTGAACCACTCTGGATGGACATAGTGATATGGTCAACTAGATTCAGACATAGATTTCAAAGTTGGAGAAATTCCCTTACCTTAAATAGAGACCTAGTTAGATGTTAGAAGGTCTTAGCCCTCCATCGATGGATACTGTTTATAATTTTCCCATGGAAATATTGAGATAATAGAAACCAGTTATTTGGTCCCTTAACTATCCCCCAGAACATGAGTGAAATCTCAACTAAAAGTTCTCTCGACTTTCTCCTGAGTGGGAATAGAATGAGATATTGAGGCTAACTACAAGGGTCGTCCACTTGTAATGTTTGTCAGTGTGATTATTTCCAAATGCTACCTCATTATTTTCTATGTGATGATTTTTATAGCATAGTTCAAAGCTATATTTGAAAGAGGAATTCTGTGCTGTCTTCCTGTGTGTTAGAGAAACAAATGGCAGCAAGGACATAGACAGTGAGTGAATCACATGCTGAACTGGTGTATTAACTATGATTTTCCCTAGCTATAGGGTGTAAGTGAAGGCAGATAAGTTCATTCTTGTATAGTACTTACTGCCTGGCCAGGAGCTGGACTCAATGACCTTTTCAAGACTGACAATTTGTATATTATGATATATAGTCCTTAGACGGGATGGGACTGCTATGATAAGTGAACTATATACATGGCTTCAGAATGTAAGAAAAGTTGTCTTTAAGGTACTCACTGGCACTTTAGATTACATCTTTGCTATCTAGACAGGAACATTGGTCCAAAGGGGTGAAGCTTGAGTATGAAGGTAAGCTATCAGTGTTTAAAATGTTATAAAGTATATAGAAAAAAGTCTATAGCTTTAAATTATTCAGAAATTGTTTGTTTTTGAAAGCCATTGTTGAATATAAATAGTAATTGAAGCCATAGTATGTCTGAGATATCTTTCAAGTGAAAATGGAGTTGTGATGTCACTCTGTTCCCAGAATTACAGTATCATTTCTAACAGGTGTAAGAAAAAGCCAGTAATCAACCTCTATGTAACAGTTTTTAAAAATACAGCTTGCACAGATCAATGGACACTGAGCACTGGAGGGGATCTAAGTGTTCTGTGAAGGGCACTCTTTTGTCCATTTAGCCACATTAATGTGCAGTGAGCTAAGTAAAAGCAGGAAGCCTTTAAGAGTAGATGCCATACATGCTAGCTCTCAAATATAAAATGTGTGAAACACCCATCCAAAAATCAATTACCATATGAAATTACATATTTTAATACAACTCAACAGATTTTACTTTCAGTAGAAATAAGTCACATAATGATGATGTCTTGTTCTAAAGGGATTAAATAATCTGTAGATATGAATGTATTTAATAATAAATCAATATAAACTCAAAATTGTGTTTAATATACTATATATGAATATAAATATGAATATATATTCAATATATCCAAATAAACATAAGCTGTAAAATAAGCTTGATTTGCCTATAGCAAAAATAACACTGTTTTTATATGCTCTGTAATAATAAGAAGCAAATGTGCAATAGATTCATAAAGTTATAAAGGGAACGTCTCCCTGTTATTAAGGATCTTAAATATCACATACAGGTAACACCTGAAAGTTTGTGAAAAACACGGTGAAAGCTGTATATTTATAATCATAGAGCTGAAAACAGATATCTGATTACTCGATGAGTCAGAATATTTTTTTAAAATAACTGAGAAATCACCGGCCAAAGAGAAGACCCTTCACATCAGAGAAAATTTAGCACATGCTAATGTGAAAATTATTTATACATGCTCACACATACATATATTTTAAGAAATGTATAATATCTGAGAAGCAATCACAATGTTGGTCTTTAGCTTGATCCTCATCTTTATTTAAATGATATAAATATATAGCTGCTTTACAGGGTTTGGGGCTTGAGGTTGATTGTACCTTGCTACATTTCATAGGATTGTGGTTTTCTAAATTGGTAGCAATAAATTCTGGTAAACACGGCCATCAAGAGCATTTTTATAGGGTCAAAATTGTTCTGTATTGCTAAAGTCAGTGGCTAAGTAAAATTTGAAGGCTACTATGTTGTACTCAACTATTTATTAAGGCATTAAAACCCTGTCTTCCAGAGCACATTCTGATGTTTTTTTTTTTCATGATCCGTCCTTCACTTGATAGCTCTAGCTTTTATGTGACAATTTAGAGAAAAAAAATATATGATTGCCTAAGGTTTCACAAAGTTTGAAGTTCTCATTTAAAGTATGAACTTTGTTTAAATACATGCCTCATTAAATAAAATTCATTAAACCGGCATATGATGATATTCATTATATTTATATTTGAATAAAGACAGTAAAGGTTCTGCATTGATATATAGAGCACCTAGTTAATGAAGTTAAATAAAAACGAATCTCTAGGTAACGTGTTTCATTACTGAGACAGAATACTTGAGAAAAGCAGCTTAAAGAACAGGTTTCCTTTGACTCACAGTGTGAGGTACAATCCATGAGGTCAGGAAAGCATGGTGGAAACTTGTGGTAGCTGGTCACAGTGCAGCTGCAGGGACGGAACTGAGGCTGAAGGATGTCTGAGCTCAGCTCCACTTCTCCTTTGATTTAAGACCTAATTCTCTGCCCCTAGAATGCTTCTCCACATTTCAGTTGGGTCCTTCTAACTAAATTGTGTAATCTAGACAAATTCACATAGACAAGCCGAGAGACTTGTGCTCATGGTGATTCTAAATCTCATCAGGTAAACAATATGAAGTGTCACAATAGTTATACACGAGTGTGGCAAAGGATAATTTTATCTTACTAAAATGCACTGACAATACAGTATTACACCATACCTTCCATTCTGTAGGGATGAAAGCTGTTCTGCTTCTCTCAATCATCCTTTGGGTTATAAACCCATTATAATAAGTTTTAAAACATACATGAAATTTGATTGTAAAAAGGCTGTGTTATGTAGATATTTTGTCTGATTTGAAACATCCCTTTCTGAAGGAGGAGATAGGCTCATAGGGCTTAAGAAGTAGACAAAGTTTATTACTCCCAGGAAATAAATAAAATTGGAAGACTCAGAATTCTTGCAACAAAATTGGCAATGACAAAAGGAACATCAATCTGCAAGGTTGCTGCTCCTATAGTCCTCATTTATACCACTGTAAGTAACTCCAATATTTCACTGAATCCTTACACTAGATTTGGGTGGATCATTGCTTTACTCTGTAATTGGTCACCTCTGAGAACAGACATTTGTTGTAGTCTACCAAGATCTCATGACAGTCTATGTCAGTAGAAAATTTTTGTTTCGTCTTTTTTTCTTGAATGCATAAAATTACTCTATAAAACAATAAAGTATAAAATCGTATATGACTTAAAAACCAGTAAGATTTTCACAGAATTTAAAACAATGCTAGTGTTGGAACTAGTATTTTCCATACTAGAGTAATGCACAGCTAGAGAACTGGAAGGTTGGTTTTGTTTCTTTTTGTAAACATTTCACACAATCAAAACGAGTACATATTTAATGTAATAGGCATGACTAAAATCAGCAATAGGCCTATCATACATGTATGCTAACACCAAGTCTTGGGTCTCTGTGGAAAAACATTGAAACAGAGGGCTACGAGCTATTATAAACAGGCAGCTTTTGTGGAAATTTACCAGCCCGAGTAGTCATAGAACTTGTAAATAGGTAGCCTTGGCAGATAATACAAACTTAGATAAGGACAAGTGAATCATAGACAGAGTCATAATGACCTGTCCCCTGAAACGTCATCCAACCAATACCATGTTCTGAAAGATATCTGTACTTCCCCTGAACACACACGCTCCAGTGTCATCCCCTTCCCCATGTTCTGCCTTTTTGTGTTTACAACCCCTGTGTGAATAAGTAAAACTTATGATTTCATTTTTTAAAAAGAAAGTAATAGGGATGAATAAGTCAATTTTTACAATACGGCTTCATATCTATAATTACTTGGTACATAACCTCAGACTAATTTTTATAGGAAGTTGATTCATAAGCTGAACTACTAATAGTAAAGGAAGAAGCATATGTATGATGTTCTGTGTGTATGTTATAATATTACAAGTTCTCCAAATATTAAATTTGAGCAATGTTGTTTTAGTGTTAATACCCTTATCATACTAAAATGTTAACAAAGTAAACATTTAAAGGAAAGCTATAATTTTCTATATTTTACTTTGTTTTTTGCATACATAAACATTTCACAAATACTCAATCTGAATATAATTTACATTCAATTACTCTTTAAATATATTACTTGAGCACAATGATTGTGATGATCCTTACGTTATTGATGTGTATTCTTCCCCAAACAAATGCAAGACAAAAATTCAATAGACACTAGCAGTGCTTGTCCTGCAGAGTCTAGGGAATGCTTGCCCATGAGTCTTAAACAAATTCCTTATAAAATAATTTCAAAAGTGTTTTGTTCTTTGCATTTTCTTTTAGAGATTTATAATGAGCTGTGTTTTCATTAAAGTGTCTCTGGAGACATGCAAGCCTTTTACTAACCACAAGTTTTCATAATTCTTCTCTAAATAGAACTTAGTAGAGGTTTAATGCAGAAGTGTTTTCCTTTATAAAGTAAAAAATGTGGAGAAACATTTGGGTACTCTTTATTTATAATGTGAAGGTTGTTCTGTGCATTTTAAGACCCTCACACTCAAGGAAGCATAGTCTACCTGATCAGATTATATTTACATATATCAGGAATATAAATTCATTCCCAATTTCATAAACATTCAATATGCAGCTACATTTTTTTTGTTTGGGTACAGGTTTCTGTGGTTTTTATTATACCTTTAGAATCAGAATCACATTTCTAAAGTAATAAGGTAGAGAAATAAAGATTTTATCATAATATTTGACTGATTATTTCACATAGCATCTAACTAAATTTTCACAGAGGAAATATTAAGGGTTTGCATGTAAGTTTTCCATATACTAACTATCCAAAGCCAGTTTCAGAATGATAATTAAAATTGTGACCAGTTAATACTGCAAACAATCCCACTGATATCTGTATAGAATTGCTTTAAAAATCATTGAAGTAACTATAATAAATGTCATAAAAAGCACTGACAAGCTGCATGCCTGTACACTGTGTGGGACACATGGTGAGAAAACATTAAACACTAGTTTTTCAGTATCTTATAAAGTTAAGTAGGAACTTGTCATAGGAACTATAATTTTTACTGCTATGTGTTTAACAAATTGAAAGCATTATTTGCTCAGAAACCAAGTATTTATATAAGTGTTGACAGTACATTACTTCTACTTAGTCAAGGTAAACATCTTGGCTAGTCTTGTAGCCCAGAGGCAAAGCCCTTGCCTAGTGTGGGAAAATGCCTGGTTTCCACTTCCAGCATTAGGAAACCACATGCACTGATGGAATGTTACTCACCAGTAAGAAGGAATGCAGCGGCTTTACGCCAACAATGAGGGTGATTATTAAGTATACCACTTAATGAACAAAGCCTGCCTCAACAGGTAGAAAGATAATTCTGTAGGGGTAGAAACAAAAGAGTAGATTTCATGGGTTTGGAATGGAAAGCTTTATTGGATGCTAAGGGTAGGAGAAATGCTGGAGACTGTTTTGGAATGGAGAGATGATCCATAAGTAAAGAACACTAGCTACTCTTCCTGAGGACCACAGTTTGATTCATAACACTCACAAACTTTCTCATTACCATTTATAGCTTCAATTTCAGGGGAATCTAATGCCCACTTCTGGACCTCATGGGCACTTCATACATGTGGAACACAGAAACACACAGGCAAAACACCAATACACATAAAATAAATAAAATAGATTTAAAACTATTTTCTTTAAATTATGCTGCATATTGTTGAGTATTATATTTTTATAGTTTAACAAACATACGTACATGAATTCTAACTTAATAATATGTAGAAAGATTTCCTAATCATAACCTTACATGTGGTATAGTTGATAAATGCCCTGATTGAAATAAGTTATGATTTTGACATTAACTCAACTATTTCATAGTATTGTAACCTCATAAATTTTTTCGACCACCTGTGTCTCAGATTTTCTCTTTGTTCAAGAACTTAAAAATCAATTTAGCACATAAATTTATTATGAGAATAAAAATAGTGGAGCAACTATAAAATATTCCATCATTCTGACAAAGTTTAAGCTAGTCTTTAACAAACTGGATTTTATAAAAATAACATTAACGTGGTGGAAAGTGTCTGCTGTCTGGATCCATTAAATATAAAGAATTCTATAGTTTCAACAAGAATAATGGTGTAAAAAATACATGAAAACAAATATATAGATATTTTTTACCCATGAAGTCACCAACATTTTATGTGGTCACACCAACTACATGAACTTGAAGTATAATAGATGAAGTGAGAAAGGCCCATTCATTTTAGATTAAAACTAACTTACAGGATTTCAATTTCTATTTCAGATAGTCTTGCTCTGTAATCCCTCAGGACCTGACACACATAATATTTTACCGCACTTAGCATCCTGAGATGTTATCACTCACTTCAGAAATTAATGCCCCATGGAAATTTCAACAATATAGTAAGTGGTGTGTCATTAAATAAACTCATTGGGACATTAAAGTTTTATATTTACCAAAGATAGGCTGTCTGCACTTTAGCGCCTACATTTGTGACGAAAGTGAATTTAGCCTTGCCATGCTTACAGAAAAATTTAACATGGCCCCTGGGCTTATCATTACAAGCTTGCTACAATGAACCATTCTCCTGGATATTCTAGAGAAGATTGCAATTCAAAATGTATACCTTGGCTTTCCATGGGACCAAACACCCTTGTGTTCTTGATTCAAAAGTGAGCAAATAAGACTTTTTTCAGTTAAAATACGTAGCACCATAGTATGGTTAAGGCAACATCTAGAATTTCAGCACTCAGCTTATGAATATAAAGGACAGACTGAGATATCTGCAATATCTTCAATATGACCCCAAGCTTCAACGTGAGGAATCAAAGCCGAAAATTTGGTTTCTTTGCCTGGTTACATTCTTCACACGATACGCATCATAATTTATGTATACCCAAATATTAATTATTATTTACATTTTATCAGCAAATTGATATTATAAAACATTATTATATAATAATATGGAAAGTTAATTAGGCTCAACATTTGTGAGGTGACATTTCGATGAATGTAAAACTCCTAAGATGGCTGAAATTTACTATTATACTTTCCTTTTTTTTTTCCGACCACATCTGATGGGCTCACCAGACTAATATATGCCATTGCCATCAAAAATTTCCAACTGAGAGCTTTAATACATATTTCAAGTATTGTCTATATAAGGCTGAGTTTCTGACTGACTGTTCTACAGCCCACTTATCACACAGTGGTTTTACACACACACACACACACACACACACACAAACACACACACACACACACACACACATGCATAGGTGCGTGTGCATTCACATGCACAGGAGCACATACATATACTGTAGGTATGTGTGTATTTTTTCTTCTGGTCTCTATTATCTCATATCTAATATGTAAGGTAAGCTTTACCTTAAAAATCTCTCCTTCTCATATCACTGTCCAATCCAATTATCACCATGAACCACCTGAATATGTAAAAACTACATATCTCTTCTCACAATATATTTTGAAATATTTCTCTCAGAGCCACCCAAGTCTTCACACTCTAAAATATAAGTTAGACCCTAGAATGATGCATTTGATAACTTCAAAATATTTCCATTTAAGATAGTCATGAGAAGATGACTGTCCAGTTCTCAGCGGCAGCAAACCTAAGAGGCTGTGGTAGTCCCTGCCACATTTCTGAAATCCATTGGTGAATGCTGTAGTCTTGGCAGCAGGAGAGATCTGAAATACTTTCTGCTGTAGATCTGAAGGTTACAGGTAAGAGAAGCTGCAGCACTAGCAGGAAGCACTTGCTGCTCCTTGTTACCTCCACTCACTCTTGCAGGAAGCCAAAGATGACAAAATCTCCCAAAGTACATGCTCACTGGGGATGAAAGCCCAGACTAGCAACCTGGGTGCCTAAATCCTGTTTCTGTATTCTAAAGCTTAGAGCAACAGAAACTAAGACTTCAGGGTTTGAATCTAGTGGTGATATGTCCAGCTCTGGAGTATTGAGTACACAAAGATCCAGGAGAGTCAGCCATTGAGAGCTTTTTCTCGCATACCCGTGAGCTTGATGGATTACTCTACAGTTGAGGTCTGTCTATCTATGATGCTAAGTTATTCTGTATTTACAAAATCTAGGAGAAATTATTTTCACTGTAAAAATGTTTGAAGAGATAGGCATATTTCATCTGATTTCAACATTATACATTTTATGGCTGGAGATGCAACTAAATTGGGAAAGTATCCACCTAGGGAGAAGAAAGTCCTGATTTCAGTGATCCTACATCAACCTCCATAGTGCTGGGATTATAGTCCTGCCTTAACAGCACTATGGAGAGGGAGGTAGGAGAATCCTAAAGTCAAGGATTGTGAGATCTACTGCAGAATTAAGATCGACTCACGACTGAGAGCATTTTGTTTAATAAATTATGTTGTAAAACATAAAACATTATTGAGAACTCAAAATGGGTCTCTGTTTTCATGTGTCGTACATAACAGTACTCAGAGTGATATAAAGAAATTCAATAAGGCCTTCCAGTCTGCACCTGCTCCTGGAGGAGTCCTAAGACATCAACTCTGCACCCAATCTCCCATATTCCAGAGGAGACTGGACTCCCTGTAGCTCTACACTACCATGAGTGTAGGTGAGTAAGCCCCAACACCACCACCACCACCACCCCCGAAAAAACATGGAGTAAGTAGGACCCACAGGGACCCAGAAACTCACTCAAGGCCAGAAGCACAGGATCCTTCCAGTCTGCGCCTGTGCTCGGAGCAGTCCTAGGGCGCCAGCTCCACACCCAACTTCCCCAAAGCCAGAGGAGGCTAGAATTCCCAGGAGCTCTAACTCATAGGAACATAGGATACTAGGATCACAGGATCTCAGGAGCTTGGGAACACCAGGATTTCAGGATCCCAGAAGCAGTGGGACTCCCAAGAGCTATCACAACCAGAATCTCAGGATCACAGGATCATAGAGAAAACTGGACTCTGAGGAGTTCTGACATAACCAAGACAACAAGACAGACAGGCTCCAGACAGAGACGGTGAATGAAAGTAGCAATAGAAATAACCAGATGGCAAAAGGCAAGCTCAAGAACATAAGCAACAGAAACCAAGGATTTTTGGCATCATTTGAACCTAGTTCTCCCACCATAGCAAGTCCTGAATATTCCATGACAAGCAGAAAATCAAGATTCAGATTTAAAATCACTTCTCATGATGATGATAGAAGACTTTAAGAAGAACATAAATAACTCCCTCAAAGAAATACTGGAGAACACATGTAAACAAGTAAGAACCCTTAAAGAGGAAACACAAAAATCCCTTAAAGAATTACAAGAAAACACAACCAAATAGGTGAAGGAATTGAACAAAACCATTTAGGACATAGAAATGGAAGTGGAAACAATTAAAAAAAAATCACAAAGGGAGATTACCCAGGTATCTAGGAAAGAGATCAGGAGTCATGGATGCAAGCATCACTAACAGAAAACAAGAGATAGAAAAGAGCGTCTCAGTTCCAGATGATACCATAGAAAACATTGGCATAACTGTCAAACTACAAAATGCAAAAAACTCCTAACCCAAAATATCCAGGAAATTCAAGATACAATGAGAAGACCAAACCTAAGGGTAATAGGTATAGATGAGAGTGAAGATTCCCAACTTAAAGGGAATCTTCACTTAAAGGGCCAGTAAATATCTTCAACAAAATTATAGAAGAAAACTTCCCTAACCTTAAGAAAGAGATGCCTCAGAAATTCAGTAAGAAATTTAAAGGATATACCAACCACTTAAAAGTAAATGCTTTGTAAATCTAAACTTATTCTTTTAATATGTAATAAATTAATAAACTTATTAAATTATTTTAATTATTTTTTAAAACTTACAGTTTCACATGTAATCCATTTTAAATAAAGTATGTGTAATGGACAAAATAAAATTTTCAACACTTATTAATTCAGTGAAAAAATAAAATTGCTTTTCATCTTTGCAAACGTCTTACTGCTTTTCTTGAATGGAAGAGCTGGATACTCATAGTTATTTCTGCATTTAATATTTTTATATGTTTATGAGAAAAAAACTAGAGTCACAAACGTGCACTATTACGTGAAGAGGATTGTTTTATAAGCTTTTTCAAATGGTAGTTTCTTAAAAATTAATTAAAATACGGAGAATGAGACTATATAAATCACAGCATTTATCGTTGTGAGCTATTTTCAATGGTGCTATTATCTGTGTAGTTAAAACCAAATAATAGCCAAGATTTGATGTCCTAAAATATGGTAAGTTTTACTGGTATAAGAAAACATATTACAGTGGGAAATACTTGATGTTATCTTTTAAAAGATGAAAAGATACATATGTGTAGACCTTAGGGAAATATTTACATTGTGTGGACTAACAAACAAGTAGAAAAGAAAATTGAGGTAATACAGTGGGCAAGAAAACAGAAATTTCTGACAGATATATACAACTGACAGTGATGTATTAAGAAATCAGAGCATACTATGTCACTCAATGGGAGAATGGACATGTTAACACTGACACAAATTAAAAGCCACTTTTAATTGTCATATACAAATTTTCAGGTCTATTCCTATGTGTGTGGATGTATGTGTATATGATTGTGTGCAAATGTGTGAAATGTGTGAATGTGTATGTGTGTGTGTGTTACCTGTGTGATACATGTTCCTATTTGATGAGGTTTGAGTCAATATAGAATGTCCTATTCTATCAATTGAAAGGATTTCCACGCGCAGCTTGGGACAGATCACAGCAGGCCAAGATGGTTCCACGAGGGGAGGTTTATTAAGAGAGTGGGAGAGCAAGAGGAGAGAGAGAGAGAAGTAGAGAGGAGTAGAGGCCAGCCATGACCACGTGGAGAGAGGGGGAAGAGAAGGGGAGAGGGGAGAGGACAACCTGCAGGTGCTCAGGGTTGAGGAGCAAGAGAGAGAGGAGGGGCCAAGCAGCCCCTTTTATAGTGGGCAGGGTTACCTGCCTGTTGCCAGGTAACTGTGGGGCAGAGCATACCTGGCTGTTGCCAGGTGACTCTGGAGGTGGAGTTTAACAGATTGCTAACACCAATCTATAGGTTATTCTTGCAAAACAGATTTGTCATTCAACTTTGAGTTAGATTGAAGCTAGGTGATCCGAGTGATTTACCTGGCTCTACTCCAAAGAACTCTAGGATAACAGGCTCATGGCACCATTCTATGATTTTACATGGGTTCTAGGAATTTCAAATCAATGCTTCATTCTGGTGAACAAGTGCCTTTATTCATTATTTATCCATTAATCCATATCTCTCCTGCCAAATTGTCCACATCATTAGTAGAATAAACTTATGTATGAAAATAGGTGGGAGAGGAGGTCCTTGGCCCTGTGAAGGCTGGATGCCCCAGTGTGGGGGAATTCCTGGGCAGGGATGTGGGAGTAGTGGGGGCACATCCCCATAGAAGCAGGAGGAGGTGAAAAGACATAGGACGTTTCCAGGTGGGGGGAAATGGGGAAAGGGGAAAACACCTGAAATGTAAATAAAATATCCAATAGAAAAGAAAATATATTATACAGTACAATATTAGAATAAAATTTAAAACCCAGCAAGATAAATGCAACACTATTTTAAAAATTATTCATTAAAAAGATGGCTTAAATCTATTGCTAGAATATGACAAAAATTAAAACTATCACATTTACCCTTAAAGGTAATTATGAAGCTGAAACTGGGAGAGACAATATAGGACCCTGTGGGACTGTGTAAGAGTATCCTGGCTCATGGCTGGGCATGGGCCTGGAATCCTGAAACTCTAAGTGAGAAACAGTAGGCATTCGGCCACATCCCCAGAACCCAGAATCCTGACGCATAGTCTTGTCTCCATAGACCTACATGGTTCAGTCACATAGGCCATTACAATCCCTCCCAAAGTGCACAGGTTGACGGTGTGACTATAGGCCTCAGGCCCTAGGGATTTACATACTAATGAAGACCAGAGGGCAGAGCAAATTAAGCATTACTCCCCAGGCCCTCCCCCTTCCTCCCTATTTAACTCAGGTGAGTTTCACGGGGGTACATCCATATCCATCTAACAACTGCCATGACAATAAACCCTTTTGGAACCAAGGACTTCTTCCTGTCATTGGGGCCTGCCGCCACTAAAGCCTCCAGCCTCTGGTACCCTACACCTTCTTGTGTATGTGGGACCCGTCGCATGGATAGCCTCCTGGACCTCAGCTGCAGTCCTTTTTATCCCACAGGACCCTTAACACAAAAACTAAGTTCCTGATTCTTTATTATGATTTTGATTTATAACTTGCATGTATTTTGCCTCGTATATGATGTATAATTGTCATTAAGAAAATTACTGTGACTTCTTTTGAGTGGATTATTTGGATGAGGTCTGAAACTCCCTCTGGAATTGGTGGTAGCAATTTCTGAAGATACTTGAGGAGAGTCACATGCTTTTATTGCATTCTGTTGAGAAAACAAATAGTCATCATAATTATAATATCCAATGTTATTATATGTGATCTTTTCCTACCTGTCTGGCAAAGAAACTCTTGATCCCTAACCATCTATATATTTTAGTAATCTCTTTAGCATATGCCCATGTAGACATACAAATCACACAAATGACTGTGCTAAGCCTCTTAACAGTATATTCAAATATGTGAGCCTATGGGGTCTATTCTAGTTCAAACCACCAGTGTTAAATGTCTACAACCCTAACACTGTATTAGGAGGAGATGGGTAGATCAGTGACTCAATGGCCACTTAATAACGTCAAAATGGAGAGACTAGGGTTTCAGTTAGATATGTTATCTCAGATCTTCTCTGGTAGCAATAGAGTAAATCACTAAGTGATAACTTCTGGTTTCCACATTGTGTAGTACCCCTGAGAGCACACTCACACACACACATGCATACACACACACACAAACACACATCTACAAACATACACATACATACACATAAACACTTAAAAATAACATTTAAACACACTTAAATCATAAAATATTACCTACAAAGCTTTTATCTGATCTCATTTGAAGATAAATGCTTTAGAGTCATGTTAATAATATGATAACATTTTTCTGGATTTTTGTTCTTAATTCTAACCTTCCTTAAAAGGTGCATTTTTTATTTTATTTATGCATATGAAATTGCATGAGTTTTTACGTATACTCTATAAGTGCATGTGTTTCCAGAATCCAGAGGTGTCTAGGATGTTCTTGATCAGGAGTTACAGGCAGCTGTCGGTCACCTGACATGGATGCTGGGAACAGAACTCACATTCTCTGTAAGAGTTGTAAGTGTTCTTAAACAATCTGTCATATTTCCAGGCCCTTTAGTCTGTCATGTGCAATTTTCTATAGTCATTCTTCATATTACTCCTGGCATCTTGGTAGCTAAATGCTTCAAGATCTTCCTGTGACTATCTATTGAAGCATAAGTACTCTGTAGGGTAGAAATATAATCAACATCTTTGCCTAATGATTCTTAATATTTCATAACCAAGTGA
This sequence comes from Grammomys surdaster, assembly GCF_004785775.1. Classification (NCBI taxonomy): domain Eukaryota; kingdom Metazoa; phylum Chordata; class Mammalia; order Rodentia; family Muridae; genus Grammomys; species Grammomys surdaster. Next base: position 6,445,532 of record NW_021604592.1, read on the forward strand.
TTCAACTTCAAAGAATCCCCAATACATGCAGAGAGCCATTTTCAAAGTAGCTGACATTTGATCTTTTTTCCATTATTTTGGAAATGTAATTTAAACTCAATAATATGAGATGCTACATCAAACTGAACTTTTCTTTTTATTGATTATTTTTATTTATTTAAGTGTCAAATGTTGTCCCTCTTCCCAGTCTCCCCTCTGCAAACTCCCCATGCCATAATCTTTCCCCTTTGCCTCTAAGACAGTACTCTCCTACCCACCCACCCACTCCTGCCTCATCCCTCTAGTATCCCCTTCACTTGGGGGCATCAAGGCCCTACAAGACCAAGCATCTCCACTCCAGTTGATCTCAGATAAGGCAATCCTCTACTACATATATAGCGGGAGCTATGGATCCACCCAACTATACTCTTTGGTTGGCAGTTTAGTCTCTGGGAGATCTGGGGGGAAGGGGTCTGATTGGTTGATATTGTAGTTCGTCTTATGGGGTTGCAGTTCCCTTCAAATGCTTTATTTATTCACTAAATCTTCCATTGGGGTTCCCAGTCTCAGTATAATGGTTGACTGTGATTGTCTGCATCTGTCTTAGGTGCTGGCAAAGCCTTTTTGAGGACAGCCATACTAGGCTCCTGTTTGCAAGAATTTCTTGGCATCAGCAATAGTGTCAGTGTTTGTTGTCTGTGGATGAGATGGATTTCAAGGTGGAATAGTCTCGGGATGGCCTTTCCTTCAGTCTCTGGTCCATTTTTTTTTTTTTTTTGTCCCCGAGTTTCCTTTACATGAGAATATTTGATCTTAATGGAACTTTTGGAGACTTGGACTTCACAGAATAGTCTGTCTGCAAGTACAATATGAAAGATTCAAATTGAAAGACTTGCAGGACTAGGTTGAGAAGAAAATTATAAATGGAAAAAATGCACCCTTATTTTATTATTTTAGCAGTTACGTTTTTATTGAAAATCTACATGCAAAATTGCATAAGGCATTAAAATATCTATGTATAAATTGGAGTTCCTAAGTTTTACCAATTATTATAAACATTACTTCATAAAGTTACACTTATATGAGAATACTTTGTATCTATTATTTCTATTAATACTTTGTATCTATTAGTTCCTAAGATTTACCAATTATTATAAACATTACTTCATAAAGTTACACTTATATGAGAATACTTTGTATCTATTATTTCCAAAAGCATAAGCTTTTTTTGGTACCTTATACCATTTTTACCTGGGTCCTTGTCACTCATTCCTAATATATGTTAGCCACATCCTAGTATCTATCTCTATGAATTTAACTACTTGAGATTCTACAAAGGAGAAAGATCATATTGTGTTGAACTCTCTGTGTGTGCATTATTTTTATAATATAATAGCCTATTATTAAAACTTTGATATAGTTCAAAAACTCTACCTAACACATACAAAAAGATAAATTAGATTGAAAAGTACTAAAAGTATCTCTTTCATAAGCAATTTTTTCATTTCAAATGGCTAAATAATGCTATGTATATTTCCATCTTTGTGCAGTTGTATAAGTGTAGACTTGAAAGACTCAAGTCCATCTCATGAAAATTAAGATTCACTCAGAATGTTGTACAAATGTATAATCATATTTCTAAAATATATGAATGTTATGTATACTTACATAAATATGAAAATATAATATATACTTATAGATTATAGATTTATATATAGATAAAATATACAATATTATATTTATAATACAAAAGATAGTGTAGATAGCCATGTCTGAAGCCATTTTGAGAAAATCTTATCAGTTACTAACTTTTTTTTAAAACTCTCAAACTGCCTTTTTCAAATGAACTAACTTAATTTATCCAAAAATTCATCAGATTTGAGAGAATATTTTTCTGATATATAAATGAAATTTGGCACAGAGAGCTTTTCTTTACTCGAAGACACATTAAGTGCAAGTTTAGTACATTAGTGGTAGAGGTAGATTATGCATTGAGCTTACTCTATCTCCCTAAAGACACTGAACATTTTGCTAGTTTACTTCAGAAACTGGGATGAGAGCCAAGATAGGAGGACATGAGGAAACAAAATGTAGGATACTGTCTTTGTAGGTTAATCTCAGCCAAAATATTCAGAACTGTCCCAGGGGTTATTCAGGTAACAGAATCAGAGCTCATAGAGCTGACAGATATCTCTTTATGTATAACTGTTAGATAAGTGAGGGGGGATCACCCAGCTTTGACTTAGCAAATAGATTTTTTTTCAAGAAAACTCTTTATAAAGATTTAGTTGAAACAGCTGTGCAGGCAGCATTTACAAGAACCAAAGTCTGCTTTTTAAACAACAGGCCACAAGGGAGGTATCTATGTCCCTTTGAAACCAAAGAGAAGTGTGCTTTCTTTCCCATATGAATAATATGATGTCCTCACAAGATCGTTTTCAATAGAAACAAAATTAAGTTCCTCCTTTTTTTCCTCCTATGATAATGAGAATGTATGTCTAGGAGTGAGGAGAAAAGAATAGTAATACCCAATATTTGACAAACTCATTCTATCCAAAGCACCTCATACATTAAAAATTTATAGTGCCCTAAGTCATGTGGCACAAATAATTTTGTAGATAAAAGTACCCCCCAAAATGCTTTTAGTGATCTAACTTTGAAATACAAGGAAAGAAATATTATAAATACACATTTTACTTTTTACAATGCTATACAACTATTGATATAAAAGTGAAGTGTTTCAAATAAAACACACATATTTGAAGATTCCAGAGTTAACACATACAAATCAGAGAAATCATGTTTTATTTTGATATGCATGGAGGACAAGAAATAAGCAAGGAATCAGGATTGGGATAGGTTTCAAAGGAGAGGGCAGACATTGAAGTGGTATGAAGAATTAAGGAATTAAGAAAGGGAATAACGGAACATCAATGTATGTTTAGATTTTTTTCAAAACCTACTTTACTTAGGATTCTTAAACTTTCAATCTCCCTCCTAGCTCACCAACCAGAGGAAAAATAGTAATATGAAAAGAGTGTTGTGGATCTGTTTAGGAGTAGTTCCTTGGGGCAATTCCACTCTTCCTTGTCAGAATAACAAAAGTCTAGTTCAATAGCAAACACCAGACACAAATCAGTAGGGGTGACATGATCCAGCAGAAATAGCAAGGCTTCACCAAATCAGCACAAGTCAGCAAAAACTGCCAGAATTAGCAAGAATACCATAAGAAGTTCTTTAGCGTGCTCCTCCCTATGACATGAAGACTAATGAAGACCAGCAAAGACCAGTGAAAACCAGTGAAGCATTGCAGGGCATAGCAATGCAAGAGCCTTCTCTCACTGTTAATGGGGTTCCAGTTACATTCTCTAAAACATCACACATCCACTCGCATGCCTATTTCAGCAAAATATCACATGCTCTCTCAAAAGACACCTTCCAGAAAAAACATTATAAAGAAATCAGAAATTCGCACTTTACACAAAGGCTAAATGGGGCAAGGAGTAGGAATGTTAGGGAAAAAAAAAGAAGGGAGAATATGGGAAGGCATAAACAATACTAAAGACCTTTCAAAAAGAGTCACATGCAAACCTTCTACTGTAAAGCCTTCAGAGGATATACAAAAAGAATATAAATAAGGTTACCTGTTTTAGTGCAGAATTCTATCAGACCTTCAAGGGAGACCTAATAGCAGTTCTCTTCAAACTATTCCACAAAATAGAAGCAGAAGGAACACTACCCAATTCGTTCTATGAAGCTACAATTACACTCATACCCAAACCCCACAAGGACCCAACAAAGAAAGAGAGCTTCAGACCAATCTCCCTTATGAACATTGATGCAAAAATACTCAATAAAATTCTAGCAAACTGAATCCAAGAACACATCAAAACAATCATCCATCATGATCAAGTAGGTTTTATCCCAGGAATGCAGGGATGGTTCAATATTCGGAAATTCATCAATGTAATCCACTATATAAACAAACTTAAAGAAAAAAACCACATGATCATCTCACTAGATGCTGAGAAAGCATTTGACAAAATTCAACATCCTTTCATGATAAAAGTCTTGGAAAGATCAGGAATTCAAGGTCCATACCTAAACATAGTAAAAGCAATTTACAGCAAACCAGTAGCCAATATCAAACTAAATGGAGAGAAACTTGAAGCAATCCCACTAAGATCAGGGACTAGACAAGGCTGCCCACTCTCCCCCTACCTATTCAATATAGTACTGGAAGTCCTAGCCAGAGGAATTAAACAACAAAAAGAAGTCAAAGGGATTCAAATAGGAAACAAGAAGTCAAAATATCACTATTTGCAGATGATATGATAGTATACTTAAGTGACCCCCAAACTTCCACCAGAGAACTCCTAAACCTGATAAACAACTTCAGCAAAGTGGCTGGTTATAAAATCAACTCAAACTAATCAATAGCCTTCCTCTACATGAAAGATAAAGAGACTGAAAAAGAAATTAGGGAAATGACACGCTTCACAATAGTAAAAAATAATATTAAATACTTTGATGTGATTCTAACCAAGCAAGTGAAAGACCTGTATGACAAGAACTTCAAGTCCCTGAAGAAAGAAATCAAAGAAGATCTCAGAAGATGGAAAGATCTCCCATGCTCATGGATTGGCAGGATTAATATAATAAAAATGACCATCTTGTCAAAAGCAATCTACAGATTCAATGCAATTCCCATTAAAATCCCAGCTCAATTCTTCACAGAGTTAGAAAAGGAAATTCTCAAATTCATTTGGAATAACAAAAAACCCAGGATAGCGAAAACTATTCTCAACAATAAAAGAACTTCTGGAGGAATCACCATCACTGACCTCAAGCTGTACTACAGAGCAATAGTGATAAAAACTACCTGGTATTGGTACAGAGACAGGCAGGAAGATCAATGGAATAGAATTGAAGACCCAGAAATGAACCCACACACCTATGGTCACTTGATCTTTGACAAAGGAGCTAAAACTGTCCAATGGAAAAGGACAGCATTTTCAACAAATGGTGCTGGTTCAACTGGAAGACAACATGCAGAAGAATGAAAATTGATCTATTCTTATCTCCTTGTACAAAGCTCAAGTCTAAATGGATAAAGGACCACCAAATAAAACCAGATACACTGAAACTAATAGAAGAGAAGGTGGGGTAGAACTTCGAATACTTGGACACAGGGGGAAAGTTCCTGAACAGAACAGCAATGGCATATGCTTTAAAATCAAGAATTAACAAACGGGACTTCATAAAATTGCAAAGTTTCTGTAAGGCAAAGGACATTGTCAATAGGACAAAACAACCACCAACAAATTGGGAAAAGATCTTTACCAATCCTATATCTGATAGAGGACTAATATCCAATATATACAAAGAACTAAAGAAATTAGACTCCAGACAACCAAATAACCCTATTAAAAAATGGGGTATAGAGCTTAACAAAGAATTTTCAACGGAGGAAACTCGAATGGCCAAAAAGCACCTAAAGAAATGTTCACTATCCTTAGTCATCAGGGAAATGCAAATCAAAACATCCCTGAGATTCCATCTCACACCAGTCAGAATGTCTAAGATTAAAAACTCAGGTGATAGTAGATGCTGGTGAGGGTGTGAAGAAAGAAGAACACTTCTCCATTGTTGATGGGACTGAAAGATGGTGCAACCACTTTGGAAATCAGTCTGGCAGCTCCTCAGAAAATTGGACACAGCATTATCTGAGGATCCAGCTATACCACTCCTAGGCATATACCCAGAAGATGCTCTAACATATAACAAGGACATATGTTCAACTATGTTCATAACAGCCTTATTTATAATAGCCAGAAGCTGGAAAGAACCCAGATGTCCTTCAACTGAGGAATGGATTAAAAAAATGTGGTACATTTACACAATGGAGTATTACTCAGCTATTAAAAACAATGAATTTGAAAAATTCCTAGGTAAATGGATGGAACTAGAAATTATCATCCTGAGTGAGGTAAGCGAATCACAAAAGAACACACATGGTATTCACTCACTGATTATTGGATATTAGCCCAGAACCTTGAAATACCCAAGATTCAACTCACAAGCCACATGAAGCTCATGAAGAAGGAAGACCAAGTGGGGGTGATTCAGTCCTTCTTAGAAGGGGCAACAAAATACTCAAGGGAGCAAATTTGGAGACAAAGTGAGGGACAGAAACTGAAGGAGGGGCCGTCTGAAGACCATTCCACCTGAGTGTCCATCCCATGGGCAGTCACCAAAGGTAGATGCTGATGTGGAAGTCAGGAACTGCATGCTGATTAAAGCCTGATAAAGATGTCTCCTCAGAGGTCTGAAAGAGTCTGACATATTCAGTGTCAGATGCTCACAGCTAGCCATTGAACTGATCATGGCGTTCCCAATGGTGGAGTTAGAGTGAAAACTGTTGGAGCTGAAAGGGTTTGCAGCCCCATGAGGAGAGCAACAACAGCAACCAACCAGAGTTCCCAGGTTCTAAACCACCAGCCTGGGCGCACTTAGGGAGGGATCCATGGCTCCAGCTGTATATGTAATGGTAGAGGGCCCTGCTGGGCATAGGTGGGAGAAGAGATACTTGGTCTCATGAAGGCTGGACACCCCAGGGGGTGGGAATTTGAGGGTGGGGAGGTGGGGGTGGGGCATAGGTAGGGGTACATCCGCAGAGAAACAGAAGGAGGGGTGAGGGGATAGGGGTTCCTGGGTGGGTGGAGAATGGGGTAAGGGGATAACATATGAAATGTAAATAAAACATCCAATAAAAAAACAGTAAAAAAGTAAAAATAAAAAATAAATAAGGTTACCCTATAAAGGGATAACCATCAAGCCTACTAGACACTACAGGATAATGCATAGAATGTTGTTTGCCAGAAATGTGTTACTTCTTTTTGAGTTTTGAAAATTGACACTCCATAGATCCACTCCAGTCCCCAAGAATTACAGGTGACTCCCATTGCTTTTGGGTGCTTCCAGAACATGATAGTAAGGTCCAATTCCTTCAGAGATTGTGAACTTGAATCAGAAAACATGACAAAAGTCAATCTGGTCCTCACCTGGAAGCTTCATACCTAATGGCCACCTTTCCTAGAACTAGAAAGTGCTGTGCAAGCTATAGGAAGAGAAGATAATCAACAATCTTTCCCAGGTATGAGACCCGTGAGCTACAGTAACAACATGTCTGGTAAGGTATACATGCTGGCACAATGTTAACACAAACAACATGAAATTAAACAACTAGATTCTTGATGACTTTAAATTCTGTTGCGAAAGATAAAACACATATATGTCTCTGATATTAGGATCAAGAACTACAGATTAGACAGATCACAAACCCTAGGGGAGAATCCATAAGTATTACTCTTCTGGGCATAATATTAAACTACCTCCTTAGGAACTATCCAATAGGTTATTTCTCTGCCACCAGTGAAGTAAGCCAATTTAGGCCAGATTATATTATATTAAATTGTGGTTTATCGGCAAGCTGCTCCAGTGGGCAAGTTTACTGGCCCCCCCAAAGATCAAGGCCAGGATGTTGCCATGGGGAAAGGCAGGGGAGGTAGGAGAGACAGAGAAAGGGGCATGCATGTGTGAGTGCAGGAACAGAAGGAGAAGAGAGGAGAGGAGAGGAGACAAGAG
>NW_021604592.1:6453557-6480005 GCF_004785775.1 Grammomys surdaster
GGGAAGGGAAGGGAAGGGAAGGGAAGGGAAGGGAAGGGAAGGGAAGGGAAGGGAAGGGAAGGGAAGGGAAGGGAAGGGAAGGGAAGGGAAGGGAAGAAGAGAAAAGGAGAGACCAAAATGCATGGATTATAAAGGGAGGAGCCTCTGGGGGAAGGGCAGCCCAGACCCTATTCTGAGAAGTTCAGGCTTGGAGGGCAGGATAGACAAGTAGAGACTAAGTAATGTTGGGAGAACCTGGAGGCCAGGTCTGCTTTGGTATATAGCATATGCACCACTGCCTTATCCACGGTACTAAAACCCAACACTACTCATGTACAGACAGAGTAGTGCATCTTTCAACCCTCATCAGAGAGAGATGCTTCTATTTACAATGGACAGTCATTAACACAGAAGTAGTCTAGGTGTACAGAAGAAACTGTAGAGCACTCTCTTCAATAGAGCATTACCTGTCTTACATTCCCTCCATCCATGTCTCAACAATCACAGTGGCAGTGTGGGCAAAAGATTGTAGGAGCCAGACGTGGTGAATAATGTTAAGGAAAGGTGTTTCTTAGAGACACACATGAATTTACAGGAATATGACAAGATGTACAAGATTTAGGCAAATTCAAACCAAACAAAACATCAGGATGGGGAAAGAACATAGCCATTTAGTCCCACAGCCAGCTGAATTGCTATTTGTAATTACTAACCTGTAGGGAAAGACATTCAGTTTTCTTTAAGAGGTGTGGGCCCTAGTAGGCTGACAGTGTTTCCGTTACTGGTCACATATTCTCTAATATATGCCCACCACAAATTGCACTGGATGGAAAAAGAAAAAAAGAAAGAAGAGGAAGGGACACAAAATTGAGTGTGTAGGAAAAGGAGGTATATTTGAGGGAGGGAATAAGATGAAAATATTCTATACAAATTTTTCAAGGAACTAATAAAAGGAGAAAAAAGAGAGAAAGTACAACACTCACATGTTCTTTAAATTCCCAGGCTCGTTAATCTCCCTTTATTAAATTACTCTAATTTTTATTGAAAATAGATTTCTTTCTAACAAACTATCCAGATTAAGACTTCTGCTCCTATCACTCATCCCATTTCCTCCCTACCTCCCCTCTCATTATGACTTGCATTAGAAAGTAAACAGGTTTCTAAGAGACAATAATGAAATATATTGAGATAAACAGATAAAACAAAAGCTATCACATTAAAGCTGGACAAGACAAACTTATAGAAGGCAAAAGCCCAAAATAAGCCACAGGAATCAGTAACCTACTAGTTTGCTCACTGATAAATCCTCTTTAAAACAGGACTCTGAAAGCCATAATATGATACATACACAGGAGATCTGACATAGACATTTGCAGGCCCTGTGCATGGATGAACTCTATGAGTTCCTATAACACAGCCTGCATTGATTTAGATGGCTTTCCTTTCTTCTCCTCCAGGCCCACTGGCCTGTCTCCTCTTCTTTGAATTGCCTGTACTCTGAGTGGAGGAATCTGATGGACATATCCCATTTAAGAATGGGTGTCCCAATGTCCTTCACTCTGTGAATCATGGCTCACTGTGGGTCTTTGTATTTGTTACCATCTGCTGCACAAAGAGTCTTCTCTGGTGATAGAAGAGAAAGTCATTGACCTGTGAGTTTAAAAGAATGTCATTAGGGATTATTCTATACTGTTTATTTGTTTTGTTTTATTTTAACAGTATTATTTGTTTTTACTCTATAACTTAGGACTATGTAGATTCAGGTTCTAGGTCACCCAAGTAGTGTCAGGTATGAATACCATCTTGTGAGGTAGACCTTAATTCAAATCAGATATTATTTAGTTACTTCAATCAGCTCTGTGCCACTATTGCACTAGCATATCTTACAGTCAGGACACACTTAGATCAAAGGGTTGTATCTGGCTTCGTGTTCATACTTGCATTTTGGTTTCAAACACTTTCTTGTACCAAAGTCTTTAGATAGGGGTGAACACTCTATGTATGCACAAGCTGGACTTCTTCATATTCAGTGAATTGTGTAGGAGATGTCTTTATCAATGGGCCCTTGTCATCCATTTTAGGAGAACAACCTATTATCTTGATAATAACCTAAGCTGTTTGGGGATTCACATGGGACCCTATTGTTCAAGAAGGCAATTTAAATGTAATCAATGCCTGTACTGAAAGCTTCATTTAATGACAAGACATTGGTGGTTGGAGGTCTGTTTTCCCATTATATCACAATCTCACTTAGAGCACTTTTATATTGCTACATGTTTTAGGAAGCTTCTAACGTATTAGTTTTCCACACTAGCCCTCCCTTAATCTTAGCTGTTACTCCCTGTGTCCCTCCCTTGTTCCTCTTTCTCTTCTCCCTTCCCCATTGGATCCTCTAGTTATAGTCATTCCTGTATCTAGCCATAACTATTAATTTCCCTTTTATAAAAAGAACTATCTGTGCTCTTTACCCATTCATTATGTGCCTAATCCCTACAGAACCTAGAGATAATCTTGGTTATCATCGACTTAAATCTTAAAACTCTATATAAGAAAATACATACCATATTTGTATTTCTGGGTCTGGGACACATCACTCAGTGAATTTTTTTCTAGTTCCATCTACTTACTTGTGAATTTTATTATTTCACATTTTTAATGGCTGGGAAATACTCCATTGTATAAATGTACCAAAGTTTCTTTATACATTTTTCTATTAAGGGACATTTTTATTGTTTTCAATTTTTGGATATTACAAGAAGCCATGAACAACATAGCTAAGCAAGAGCTTCTACCACAGAACTGTGTCTGTGCTGGAATGAAATATTCTTTGGGTATATGGCCAATAGTGGCATGGCCACTTAAGGTAATGGCTGTACAAGTTTATATTCCCAACAGTAATGGATGAGTGTTCATCTTCCTCCACATCCTGCTCAGCATGGGCTGCTACTTGTTTTATTGATTTTTAGCCATTCTAACAAGTGTAAGATGAAATCCCAAAGTAATTTTGATTTGCATTTGTCTGATATCTAATGAGGAACATTTCTTTAAGTGTTTCTCAGCAAGTTGAGTTTCTTCTTTTGAGAATTTTCTGTTTAGATATATACATTATCTTGTAATTGTTTTTTATATCTAATCTTTAAAAATTATATATTTTGGATATCAGTTCTCATCAGGTGTGCAGATATTAAACTATTTTTTTTTTATCTATAGGCTATCACTGTGTCAGAGTGAAGGTGTGTTTTGCCATGAAGAAGTGCTACAATTTCATGAGATCCCATTTATTAATCTTTGATTGAGTGCATGTGTTAATGGTTTTCTGTTCAGAAAGTCTTTTCCTAGGCCAAAGCTATTTCCCTTTTGCTCTTTGATTAGGTCCAGTGTATTTGCTTTTATGTTGAAGTTAAATTCTATGAAAGATGGTAACCATATATCTACTCACATTCTTCTGCATTGTGCCATCTAGTTTGACCAGTACCAGTTGTTAAAAAGGATGTTTATTTTCAGTGTGTATTTCTGGCTTTTTATGAACAATCAAACAAACAAAATGTCCATAGGTGTGTGGATTTATCTGAGTCACTAACTTGATTCCATTGATTGACATGTCTGTATTTATGCCAATAGCACACATTTTTTTTTTAAACTATAGCTCTGTAATCTAACTTCAAATCAGGGATAGAAATATCTCCTGTTGTTCTTTTATTATTCAGAAATGCTTTTAGCTATATTGGGTTTTTTGTTTTGGTTTGTTCTGGTTTGTTTTGGTTTGTTTTGGTTTTTGTTGTTTGAGGTTTTTTTGTTTGCTTCTTTTGTTTGGGGTGTGTGTGTGTGTGTGTGTGTGTGTTATATGAAGCTGAAAACATCAGTCAAGAACTGTGTTAGAATTCTGATGGGTATTATACTGAATATATAGAATGCTATTGGTAAGATGGTCATTTTTATTATATTAATCTTACCCATCCATGGGCATAAGAGATCTTTCTATCTTCTTATATCTTTAGTTCTTTTCTTCAATTCTAAAAGTTTTTATCATACAAGTCTTTCAATTGCTTGGACAAAGATATCCCAAGACATTTTATATTTTTGAGACTACCCTAAATGTTATTGTTTCTCTGAATATTGTAACCTCTTATGCATTTACTGGCTATTGACAGCTACAAAATTGAAGTTACATTGGAAATCTACAGGCAAAACTTCATTTCTTTCATCAATATATCCAGAGACTTAATTAGGTGAGTAAAATATATACTTGCCTAAAATGTTACCTGAATACCAAAAGGAACCCAAAGGTTCACATTTCAGTAACTCCAGGGACATACAAGAGAACATTTTTCAAGAAATAAATATATATGTTGAGATCAGCCAAAGAAAAAATGAAGTGCTATGGAAATTAAATTTAACCTTTTTGCTATCAGATATATAACAAATAACTTTCTGTAATTCTTTCAATGGATGAGTGAATATACATGCTGCAGTGAAAGACACATTATTCTTTGATTTATCTTAAGACTTTGGGTAAAGTAGGTTTTATACTTACATAGTACAGCTTTCCCCTTGTATTTTATTAAAACAAACTTTATAGTCATAAAAAATATTTCACAAAGTAGAACAAGCTAAAAACAAGCTTTATTTTCCTAAAGGTTTTTTTTGCCACTATAAGAGCACAATGATTAAAATAAAATAATTGTGGAATTCAAAGGAACATGTAAGTATAAAACAGGAAAAATTAGAAAAGTGTATTCCTGAATATAAGTGTCCATTGATATCCTCAAAACTAAAGCCATATCCACTGTTGCATCAGCAACTTTTATGTATCACCCAAAGTAGCAGAAATTGGAGCATTTATAAAGAATGCAAGGTAGTATCTTTGAATTCAGTGACACTTGAGCATCCCTTTGTTTGGGTGACTATGAAAATGAACCACACAGAAGTTCAGATAATTACATCATCCTAAATTATTTTCATCCTTTTCTCAACTGTGTGATTAAAAATTTGTTAATATATCTTGATTGATAGATAGCTAATATATGTATTTGTTCTCTTCTATCATGTATTGTAAATGTCACATATATATATGAATGTATATATATAAAATCACAGTTTAAGTTTGGTTAAAATATATAGATGTTATGTATTATTCTGTTTCTTCTATCATAAACTATAAATATAAGTTAATATATTGATATATATTTTACATATATAACATATTTTTCATTAACTTAGTTATTCATTTTAGTTAATCACAGCCCCACCTTCTTATTTTTACAAACCCAACCTCCCACACTACTTCTCTCATTATCCTCTCCCAGGAGGCTTCCTCCCATGCCCCATGTATGTGTCATCCTTGGCACATAAAGCCTCTGTGGGGTTAGGTGCATCATCTCCCACAGAGGCCAGACAAGGCAACCCAGCTAGAGGGAAGTGATCCAAAGGCAGGTAACAGATGATGAGTGAGATTAATCTCCTGCTCAAATTGTTGGGGCACCCTCATGAACACCAAACTGTACATCTGTTAGATATGTGTAGTGGACATAGTTGCAGTACATGCATACTCTTTGGTTGGTGGTTCAGTCTGTGTGAGCAACCATGGACCTAAGTTAGTTGGCTCTGTAAATCTTCTTGTGGTGTTCTCGACATCTCCAGGTCCCTTAATCCTTCCTCATACTCTTCCACAAGACACACTGAGCTCTGGCTAATGTTTGACTGTGGGTCTTTGCATCTGTTTCTATTACCTGCTGGATGAAGCTTCTCAGGTGACAGTTGTGAAAGGCTCCTGTCTGAAAGCATAGTGGAGTATTATTAATAGTGTCAGGGATTGGCTCTCTCCAAAAAGGTAGGTCTCAAGTTGGGCCAGCAGTTAGTTGAACATGTCCTCAAACTCTGTTCCATTCTTTTCACTGTTTGTTTTGTAGGTCAGGGCAAAAATTGGATCGAAGGTTTTGTGACTGTGTTGGTGTCCCCTCTCTTCACTGGAAGCATTGCCTGGCTACAGGAGTGGCCAGTTCAGACTCCATATCCTCTGCTGCTAGGAGTCTCAGCTAGTGTCACTGCCATATCCTCCAAGGAAAGTCCACAGTCCCAGGTCTTCAGCTTGTCCAAGAGATGCCACCCCCACACACACACCAAATTCCCTTCTCTCTTTCAGCCCTCTCACAAATCACCCACCCCTTCCCCATACCTAAACCCTACAACCGGTCTCCTCCTTATACCCTCTGCCACCCAGTTTCTCTCTCCATCCACTTCCAATATCTATTTTATTTCCCCTTCTCGGTGAGATTCAAGCATCCTCCCTTGGGCCTTCCTTGTAACTTGGCTTCTTTGGGTCTGTGAATTGTACCATGGCTATCCTGTTCTTTATGTCTAATACCCATTTATAAGTGAGTACATATCATGCATGTATCACTGGGTCTGGAATACCTAACTTAGAATGATATTTCTAGTTCTATCCATTTTCCTGCAAATTTCACGATGTCCATTGTAGAAAAATACCATAATTTTTTATCTGTTCTTTGTTTGAGGTACATCTGGGTTATTTCCTGTTTCTGGCTGTTATGAATCAAGATACTAGGAACATATTGGAGCAAGTGTCCTAATGATATGATGGAACATTTTGGGGATATGTGCTTCAGAGTGGCATAACTGGGTCTCGAGGTAGAATCATTACCACTTCTCTGAGAAACTACCAGATTGATTTTTTAAATTTTTTTATTGGATGTTTTATTTACATTTCATATGTTGTCCCCTTACCCCATCCCCCACCCACCCAGGAACCCCGTATCCCCTCACCCCTCCTCCTTCTTCTCTGCGGATGTAACCCCTACCTACCCCCCCACTCCCACCTCCCCACCCTCAAAATTCCCACCCCCTGGAGCGTCCAGCCTTCATGAGGTCAAGGATCTCTTCTTCCACCTATGCCCAGCAGGGCCCTCCACTCTTACGTATTCAGCTGAAGCCCTGGATCCCTCCCTAAGTGCTCCCAGGCTGGTGGTTTAGACCCTGAGAGCTGTGGTTGGTTGGTATTGTTGCTCTCCTCATGGTGCCGCAAACCCTTTCAGCTATAACAGTCTTCACTCTAACTCCTCCATCTACCAGATTGATTTGCAAAGTGTTTGCTCAAGTTTGTACATCCTCTAATAATGGGAAAGGGCTTCTCTTGCTTCACATTCTCCCGAGCATGTACTATCAATTGAGTTTTTGTCATGACCCATTCTGATAGGTGTAAGAAGTCATTTCAGAGTGGTGCTGATTTACATTTCTCTGATGACTAAGGAAGTTGAACATTTCTTTAAGTGTTTCTTGACCATTAATGATTCCTCTGTTGATAATTTTCTATTTATGTCTGTATCTATTATAAATTAGATTATTTGGGTTGCTGATACTTAATTCCTTGTGTTCTTTATTTTGGATATTGCCCCTCTGTCTGATGTAGGGTTGATAAAGATATTTTCCCATTCTGTAAGTTGCCATTTTGTCCTATTGGCAGTAGTCTTGACCTTACAGAAGCTTTTTGGTTTCATTAGGTTCCATTTATCAGTTGTTAATCTTAGTTCCTGACCTGTTGATGTTCTGCTCAGGAAGTTGTCTTCTGTACCAATGAGTTCAAAGCTATTCTCCATTTTCACTTGTATTAGATTTAGCCTATCCAGTTTTATGTTGAGTTCTTTGATCCAATTAGACTTGATTTTTTGGAGGATGATAAAATATGGACGTATCTGCATTCTTTTACATGTATGTACACATCCAGTTAGACCAGCAACATTTGTTAAAGATGCCTTCTTTTTCCATTATATGATGTTGGCTTTTTGTCAAAAATGAAGTATTCATATGTGTGTGGGTTTACTTCTCAGTCTTTGATTCTCTGTTTTTATGCAAATAACATGTAGCTTTTATTTCTATTGCTCTATAGTTCATCATGAAGTCATAGATGGCGATACCTCCAGAAGTTTGTTCATTATGCAGCATTGCAGCATTGTTTCTCCTGAGTTGTTTGGGTTTTTTTGTTTGTTTGTTTTCGCTTGTTTGTTTATTTGGATTTGCTTTTTCTATATGAAGTTGAGAATTGCTCTTTGAAGATCTCTAAAGAACTGTGTTGTAACTTTGATAGCAATTGCACTGAATCTGTAGATTCCTTTTGGTATGATGGTCTCTTTTCCTAATGATCCATGGTCATATAAGATCTTTTCATCTTCTGATACCTACTTCAGTTTCTTTCTTCAGAGACTTGAAGATCTTGTCAAAAAGGTCTTTCACTTGATTTTAATGAGATTGTTTTATGTTTCTCTTCATTTAATTTGTTATTGGCTATTATCTTACTGTATATGGCCTTTATTTTGTTTAGGTGTGACCCTTGTAACATGATTTTTAACATGAAGGAGTATAGGATTTGCTCAAAGGGTTTTTCAGCACCTAACAAGTTGATAATGTCGTTTTTCCTTTAAGTTTGGTAAGATCGTAGATTATATTGATGTCTTTTTGTGTGTTGAGCCATCCCTTCATCCCTGGGGTGAAGCCTGCTCGAACATGGTGGATGATGTTTTTGATGTGTTCTTGAATTTGGTTTGCAAATATTTTATTGAGTAGGTTTGCATCAATTTTCCTTTAAATATTTTTTATTTTGTATATATTATAAATATATATATATATTCATACTTTTTAAATGTGTATTTATTTATATATTTATATTTATTAGTTATTTAGATGATTTTTTATCTTTATATATTTTTATATTCATTTGTATTTTTATATGTTATACATTTTATATATCATGTATATTTATATTATATACTAAATTCATGCATATATATAATGTATGTATTTATATGTAAATATATAGTTTAATATGTATACATTTGTATATAAAAATATAGTCTAGTTATATTATACATACACACACACGCATGTGTGTGTGTGTGTGTGTGTGTGTGCTTGTGTGCATATTTTCAAGGAGCACCCATATTCAGTTGTACAGATTCACACACATGCACATACTCGCATACAAACACACATATGCACATGTGCACACACATTAACACACATGTGCATGTACATACACAAATATACAAACATACAGAAACAAATAATTTTTAAAACCTTTACTGTAAAAATTAATTATTTAGATAAAATTCACAATAACATATATATATATATATATATATATGTTATACATATTATTCTAATTGTACAGTTGAGAATGGAGACACATGGATGGATAACTTTACTGATGAAGGTGTACTACAGTGATTCTATTTTAAATGTACTAAGTATACCTGTCAAGAGTGTCTAACAAGAAAGTCCTAAATGAGTATTGTTTTGGATGAGAGGTATCAACAAGAACTTCAGCAGTGTGTGATAATGGCATCATAACACAAACAGAAGTATTATTTGGCCTTAGTAAATCTGCCACAATGTTCCTTAGAGAGTTCATCATTATAAGCATATTTCTTTCTCAAAATAGGATTACTGTGTAATACAGCAGAGATAATCATTTAATAGATTTAGAACTCCATATTCATAAAAACAGATTACCAATACTGAAGAAATCAAAGGAACCAAAACCATTGTCAGCAGAAGCAAGACTAAACATAACTAATCATACAGATAATGTAATATTATTCATTCTTGAGGAAAAATTGAATTGGAGGAGGAGAAATTAAGAGACAATGAAAAGCTATATAATGGGCATATAACTTTAGATTTTCTGATTCAAAGCTACTAATTTTATTACAGAATAATATGTACATAGTTGATGTTACTGAATTACACTCTTTGGAAGAGTTAAGACTGTAAGTTTTATTTGTATGCTTCTGTTTGTTTGTTTGCTTGCTTGCTTGTTTTACCACAATAAAAACGAAATACAAAATAGATCACATCTCTGGGGCTTAGACAAATGTGAAATTACGTGCATGAAATCCGAAGACCAACTCTTGAAGCAACTCCAGATTAATTACTGTCATCTGGAGCAGAATTCTTGCTCTCTCAGCCAGAGCTCCCACCAAGTTTGTTTGAATGCTGCTCAAACCAGACCAATGTAACAGCAAGATGTTTTAAAGTTCTCCCTACCAGGAAATACTCTCTCACATTGAAAAAAAAAAAGGCCATGGCTTACTTCTCAGTATTAGAAACTTCTGACTCTTCCCAGCTTCGACTTAGAGGCAGGTATAGGTAACTTTTATAACATATGTGATATGAAAATACATCTAAACTATAAGAAATTAAAATTCTTGTTATACATTTTATTTGGATTTCCTAGCACCACAAATCACACTGTGCAGAATAAGACTCGCATAGGTCACTTTTGAAGACATCTGGTTTTTATTTAGAACACTATTTACACAGGGTATGTATACTTTGATGTGAATCCTCACTGTGATATACCACACTTGACCTTCACTTAAAATTTATGAAATCAAAGATGGAAACTGAAGGTTAAGATGATTTTCTACTTAGCAAGACTTTTTTTTCTAAATTGAAACCATGAAACCTAGCAGTGATTTCTCTCATGATTTGTTATTTTTAAGCTGCAATGATAGAATTTGTAGTTTTGTCCTGTTGGCAAGCTTCCTGGGATTGCTTTTTTTGCATATGACAGAGAAATACTTTGCAATCCATTTTTGTGTTACCATTTCTATAAAAGTGTGCACTAGGCTGCTATCACTATCTAGTCTGCTGCCACAAAATATATACATTGTTCTGAGACATAAATCTCCATCTTCAGTGACATAATGAGCTATAGATGAGTAATCTAAATTTTAAAGATGAAAAAGCTAGTGAAAACCCATTTCACAAAATGACATAACAGGCTATATACCTGAAAAAGAACCCTCTGGAAGCCCCTTCATCATTGTAGCAGCTGTGATTGTAATCATTTCTAAGTGATGTGCTCCATGAAAGGAGTTGATCACACACTTTATGCAAAGTTAGAATATCCAAATATATCGCCTTGTCTTGTTTTGTCATCAGATGGATGAGAACATATTTGGGACTCCTCATAAAATCCAAAACCCTGCACATCAATGTGAAGCAATTTCCACTTGAATCCCTTCGCTGAAGTATTCCACTGTTTCTCCCAGAGTACTGAACTACAAATACATGGAAAGGGCATGCAACTATTGAATAAAAAGTGCTTCTAACATGCCCTTATCTATTATGGCGGTATTCTGTTGTTAGATCATTTAAACCAATATGAGAATATGATTTTTTGCCATAAAATCTTCCTACCATAGGTTCATCATTTCTTTACCCATGAATCAAGACTTAGATTATTTTCTTGGGGTCTGTATGTTACCATTGTGTCAATGTATATATGTATTGTATTGGAAAAAGTAATGGTGGCAGTAAAAGCAATACATGCATACTATACTTGTATTTCAAATATGGAATATCTGAGTTCAATAGAAATTTTACATTTTTTTCAGAAAGCTATTCATCCCCTCAGCCCCTGTTTCACTCTGGAAAAAGTTGCACCATTTTGTTGGTGAACAATAAATGTACATCTGTGTAATTTTAATATTTTCTGACTTATGTTCAACTATATTTTGAGCATTAGTACTTAAATTGAGACCTCTGCTTCTCATCATTATTCATGAGATGGCCAATACCCCAATGAACACTTAAATATTACTCTCAAATTTGTCTATTTGTCATCCACCATAGTCTGGTCAGCTTGACAAAGTCAAATCTTCCTTCTCTCTTTTCTTTCCCTATAATAGGCATTCTGACTTGATTTCTGTTTACTCTCCAGTTCAGACTTCACATCGCTAAATAAATCCCCATGGATGATCTATTATTACATTCAAATCTTTCTAACTTTAAACTGACAACCAGAGTGGACAATAAATATCGAGTACTAAGCCTTACTCATGCTAGCTCCCCATGTGCTGAACTTCTAGCTGTGTTCTTTGGCTGTGTTTCCTAATTGAGGTCAATATTCAACATGTCCTTCCAAAGTCATGTTCACTTTGGTTTCTGATCATCCTTTCCCCTGGTAAAATTTTACTGATGAAAATTTTCTACATCCTTCACACATACCCTTGTCACTTGTTCTGAGGCAAGTAAACAACGTACAGGGACTGAGGTCGAAAGTAGGGATTTGTGGGTCATATATGTTGTGTAAAGTAATATTTGTATTTTACTAAACATAAGTCATATATACATAGAATATCATAATTCATTATTTTATATTACTATTCAGATACTTCACAGACTAAACAAGCAAATTCAAAACTAGCAACATGGATACTTAGTATCTTAATTTATATGACCATGTAAGAACATTGCTATTACTACTCCTCTTTTATTGTTAGCTAAAGGCTTAAGTCTTGTACAAAATAAGACTTTGTTTTGTGCTTTTAATAGAACCTCAAATGAGCAAAAGTAATTGTGGAACCAATGCCATTTTGTCTAATTCAAAGTTATCATCTTTCTACTGTCTCTAATATCTACAATATAATTACTTTTCTAAATCAACATACATAATTACCTTGTAATATTAGTTTATCTTTTTATAATTACAAAGTAGGTATATTTTATCAAATGTGGGATAGTAATATTCCATTTTTACATATACATACTTTGGAAGATAATATTTTAAACACTGGTATGTAACATTAAGAAGTTGGATATAGAAAGTTGACAATTGATCCATGTCTAGCATGATGGAGAAAACTCTACTGCTAACAAATTAAGGACCTCAGCATAAGTTCAGATTCCATAAATCTTGCAGAAGAGAGAGTAGAGAATATACCTGAACTCACTGGCACAGGCTAGAACTTTATGAACAGGACACTTGCTGAGGATCAGCTTTGGCTTGGTGAGGGGTTCTGAGAAAAGGGGTGTTTGAGAGCAATGATACAAATGACTGAAATCAAGTTCTTTACTCATACTGGCAGACTATGTTCTTCTGCTCAAGACAGCTTTCCAGACAGCTCTCTCTATATTCTGCTTTTACTGGAGATCTCTAGGCAGCTCTTTCTCTACTTTCTGCTGGAGAAAGTTCACTGAGCAGTCCTCTCTTGCTATTGTAAAAAAATTCTCTGGATAGTGCATCTCTTGCAGATCATAAATCCAGTCTTTCATTTTACTTATTAATCTACTCATTTGTTTCAGGTCCTTTTGATTATCCTATGAATCGACATTCCAGAACCCCAGCCTCTTGATTCTTAGGAGTCAGCAGGCACACATATTTTTTGTTTTAATTTAACATTGCAAAAGAATTCAGAGATTTGTCTGCCTTTGTTAATCACAGACAATAAGCTAGCTGGGTAAGACCCACACTAGAATTTTCATTTCTTCCATGCCTGAGCCTGAACTGAAATTCCTGACCTTGAAATCAGGAATATGTCTTTCTTTGTTAGCAAAACAAATAAACAAATAAACAAAACTTAGCTGAGTGGGATCTCCTGCCATCTGCAATCCCTAAATCTCTTTATCTCCTTTCTTAGTATCTTTCTGACAAGTTGGCTCACAGCATAGCTGCTTTTGTTCTTTCTAGATTCATGAAGCCCCTCATATTAGCTACATTACATCCTTATATTTTTCATGGTTGAGAAAGTATATATATATACTTTATATATATAATACTTTATATATATATACATATATATATATATATATATATATATATATATATATATAAATAATATGTTTTAGAGGTTTTTCTGAAGGGCTGTTCTGAAGGTCCAAGCATTTATCACTTTATCACTTTGCTGAAACATTAGCCACACCTTTGCCTCCTAGACTCAAAGCTGTCTCTGATTATCATGGAGTCATTAGTGTTAACAAGGAAGATATTCCTTGAAGTAGAAACGTCAAAATATGTACATTGCTATACAAACAAGCCTTGCACCCACAGCAGCCATGGACATACATGGAAGTCCATGCCCTGTTGGTCTTGTTCAAGGGGCAGGAACCATGTGACTCCACCCAAACAAAGCTATGCCAGACCCAGCAGGCACTGATAGCACAGGCATTATGACCAACAACAGTTCATGAAGCAGATAACCTGTACAACAAAGGAAACAAACATTGACGCAAAATGTCAGCCTAGGAATGGGAAAATCTTTGTCAATTATACCTGTCACAGAGTGTAAATATATAGACCATATTAAGAATTCAAAAAAAATGTACATCAAGGAAACAAATACCCCAACTAAGAATGGGTTATATAATAAAATAGAGACTCTTCAAAAATAAAACACAAATGGTCTAGAAACACAAAACCCTGTTTAACATTCTTAGCTATCAGAAAAAAATGCAAATTAAGTCTACTTTGAGATTTCATCTTATTCCAGTCAGAATGGCAAAGATCAATAAAGCAAATAACAGATGCTTGTGAGGATTTGGAGAAACACTTGTTCACTGCCTTATCGAATGCAAACTGGTACAGCCTCTATGGAAATCAGTGTGGAGTTCCCAAAAAAGATGAAAATAGATCTACCACAAGATACAGCTGTACCTGTCTTAGACATAAACCCAAAAAGCTATATGTCCAACTGTAAAGATACTTTACATTCATTGCTTATTCACATTCATTCCTTCTTTATTCATAATGGCCAAAAATTGGAAATATCCTTTGCTAATAAACAGATAGAGTGAATGTATTACATTTACACAAGGAAATATTTTAAAAACAAAATCATGAAATTTTCAGGTAAATGGATAGAGCTAGAAAAAATATAATTCCAAGTGAGGTAACCTAAGCCACAAGATAAAAACAAACAAACAAACAAATACAAAATAACAATATAGAAATATTACATGACTTCTTTTATATACAGATGTAGCTTTTAAACTATCTGTATGTTGTTTTAATCCAAATAACCACAGAGGTTATTTATAATCTAACAAGGATCCAAGATGGGCGATAGGATCTACCAAGGAGTGCAAATAGAATACAGAGTTGTAAGAAGATGAATGAGAAACTAAAAATGGAGCCTTAAATGAGGAGAAGGGTAACAGGACAGGGTAAAGGGATGACTGTGTGGACCAAAAACTTTTTGAAGAGCCATATGGAAAACTATTAGTCTAGAAGCATCTTGAAACATATAAAACGAATTTAAATGAGGCTATCAGTTAATAGGCAAAGTAATGTCCTAACTAGCTAGACATCATACATCATGAATTAAAGCTTCTAGTATCCGGAATGAGTTATATTTTAGTGATGTGCTTATCTATGGGTCAAAGTGGTTCCATAGATCCCCAAAACATTACAGGCTACTGCTAATGCTATTGATTACCCTTTACAACCTGACAGTAAGACTTTATTGCCGAGGACACTTCTTACCAAGATCATCAAACAAGGAGAAATTGAACTAGCTGCCAAGGACTAGTCTCAGATTAGAGAGGGTTTCCTGAGAGAAGAGTATCTGGGAGTGGCACAACAAATGACTCAAAGTCAAATTTTGGGTTAGAAGCTGAAGGTCTAGGTTCTGCTTGAGATGACTCCTTAGACTGCTCTCTCTATATAGCCATTGGCTTTGTACTCTGCTTAAGAACGCTCTCTGGTTGAATCCACATAGAGAAGAGCTGGCCATGCTAATGTGTGATTACAATCCCAGTGCTCAGAAGAGACAAGAAGATCCCTTATTTCTGTTGGTCACCCAGCCTAGCCTTTTGGATTCATCACGGCCAATGAGAGTCCCTGTCTCAAAAATCAAGGAGAATGGCTGCTGAAGAATGGCACCCAATGTGATCTTCTAGCCTTTCAAGACTCACACAGGTGCATATCTATCCTCCCAAATACATATATCCACAAACATATGCACACCCATATATTTGTGGTATCATATATGATGCGATTCTATTTCCTTTCTTTCAAATTATGGCTTTTGACATCTGCCATTGTCAGATGTATTGGTGTTTCCTTCCTTCAATGATAGCTAATTATGAATAGCTTGTGATTTATTTTCTTATAGTTATCTGTATTGTGTATTTGGCTTAAAAAGCTGATATGAGCACTACTATACAGAAAATTGTAAATACATATTTTTTTAAAAAAATATAGAAATACAATCAAGTAGGTATGTGTGAATTGATATATTGAAAAGAATGCTTCATTTAGAAGTTGCTGGGTTTCCAAGTGGTGTTCCATGTTAAATTCTCATACTGTATTTTACTGTATTTATATTAGCTATTTCATGTTATTTGTATGTATTTTTTATTGACATGAGTGGTTTTAGCCATTTTAGTGTTTAATGGGGCTTTTTTGTTTTTTGTTTTTTAGTAACTATGATGAATAGCATTTTACAACAAGTATTGGCTCTTAGTACTTCTCTTTTGAAAATATTAACATAATATTAATGTTAGTGCATCACTTTCCATGGAATTCCATGGTTTAGACTATAAAATTCCCTTCTAGATCATCCTGTGCCTTTCCGATTTCTTATCTAATATTGTATTTTCATTCACTTGCATGTTTTATTTCATAAAGGCTGTTTTAAATTTTTTCCTTGGAGTATTAAGTAGTTCAAAGATCTCTCCATCTCTCAGAAAACTGAAGGGCAGTTGAGGGCATCCTGCACAAGGGTTCACTTTTGATTGATCCTGGAGATATAGAATCCTGTACATTCAAGTTGCTGTGGCCTTGAAGCAAGTACTGACCTCCTAGAACTTCCCAGGAGACACACAGCAGGACAGAGAAACAAAATGCATTTTCTCAGTCATGAATTACTGAAATAGCCTAACCAGTTTAAAGCACTAGTTATGAATTTGCAATCTGTGACTTTCAGTATTGTATCCATGCATGATAGATTTTCAAAAGCAAATACAGTTACTGGAAGATTTTCAAAACTAAATACAATTACATGGAGGTTTACCAGTAGTCTTATTAATCTTACTCTCCTCGCATTTTTGAGTAATTTAGATGATAAAGGGCTGTTTAGCTATATACTGGTAAGTCATTGTGTTTCTGCTTGATTAGGTTCAGAGAGCAAGGAGGCTTCTTCTTATTCTTTTGTATTTTTTTTCCTTAATCACCAACCCTGTTCTTATACATATCCTGGTCACAGCTGGGTTTGCCCTTCTTGCCCTCTATGCTGGACTGCTGTGAGGAATTCTAATCAAGGGTTTCTTGAAGAGCTACTCCAAAGTTTCCAGAGTTACTACCAGGGGAGAACACAGCAGAAAGCTTGTTAACTGCCTCTGATTGCTAACAATGTGTGCCCTGAGGGAACAGGGCCAGTTCTGTCTCTGAATAATGCCTCCAGTCATGCCAAGCTCCTGAAGTGTTTCATTTTATATTAATGGCTGAATCAAAACTTATTTACTGAAAATCTTCTTTTGGTCACTTAAAGTTGAGAACTTAAAAAAATGAAAATACACTCTCATATTTCTCCTTGCAGAGTATTTACCAATTTTGATTGGCAATATATGGTGAGGTCATCATAACAAGTATACACTTTAATATCTACTTTTTACTGCACAGAGATCAGCACTTAGGTATTCATATACATCTGAATACACTCAGAGCATGCTTATACTTTTAATAAAATTGGTGTCAACTTTACATCAATTTGAAATATGTACCTACATGTTTGAGCCTGTGTATAAAAATTAATGTATAATAACACACATTTATGTACATGACAAAGATTTAACACTGAAAATCATAGCACATGTTGCAGAAATCAGTGACATTAGTTATGACACATTTTGGCATAGTGAGTCTTTAAAGCCATTTGTTGTCATAGCACATAACACGTTTAACGATTTATAGCCCATGTCAAGCTTATCTCTTCCCTGTGCAGTTGACTTGTGGAAAAGTGAAGACTTTTTTTCTAACAAATCCTTTTCTGAACTGCTAACAACAAGTCACAGGCAGAATGGAGCTTTATCTTTGCCCACAGTCCTTGCTCAGACCCAGGCTCTGATGCTAATGACCACAGCACTGGCCATAGGTCAGCATAAAGATCCAGGGGTGGAAGCAGAGAATTTCTGAAGATAGCAATATTTGAATATGTGATTTTTGTAGGCAGCAGATAATATTTAAGTTGGCAAGATTCTATAATTTTATCAATAACAACGTAGTAGTATGTAAGACAGTTTACCTTAGCTAAGCTCCAGAAGGTTATTGTTTGCCCTGTGCTTTTTTTAAAAGTACATTTGGAATTGTAGCCCATTAATCTGTCACTAAGTGCTATATCTCTGTTACTTTACATTTGGAAAATACATTCAGGTAGGAAATTTAATTCAGTCGACTTTAAGCTTTTTATCTCTTATTATGGAAGAAACAATCTCCAATAAATGCTATAGTAACTACAGTGTAGTTCTAAAGTCTACAAACATAACATGAAGCTATTAATTAAAACATACTTATATAACCACATTTAATAATTCTAATTGCAGTGTGTTTGTAATTACTATATATAACTAAAATAGTGAGAGCTGTGTCTGAGCAGTTGGTCTGTTGGAATCAAATAGTGTCAGAACTTAGTGGTTACTAGAATTGGCTATACAATGGCCCCAAACAATGAAACATAGCAAATCACCAGAAGTTTCTGGGTCTATTTTGTCATATGTCAAAAACACCCATAATTTCTAAAAGATGTTAATGAGAATGTTTAGTTGAATGACAACATAATGGGACGATTCTGCTGTGGTGAGGCTGGGTAACTGAAGATTGGGCCTTATCGGGTTGCTCAGGGTAGCCATATTGACATATGCTGTCAACTAGAAAAAGAGTCTACCAACATTTGGTGGGTTGGGTGTTAAGAGTTTATCAGTTTATGCTTAGGATAAAATAGTTGAGAAACTGAAAAGGTAG
This sequence comes from Grammomys surdaster, assembly GCF_004785775.1. Classification (NCBI taxonomy): domain Eukaryota; kingdom Metazoa; phylum Chordata; class Mammalia; order Rodentia; family Muridae; genus Grammomys; species Grammomys surdaster. The sequence continues at coordinate 6,472,291 of NW_021604592.1, forward strand.
AAGATGGGTGTACCAGCATGGGGAAGATACATCCTATGAGTGGGCTTTCCCAAATGACTCCCCGAAAGGCTATCATAAAATATTATTAATTAAAGATAGTTCTATCAGTCCTACCATATTAAAAATATGAAATTAAGTATCATAGTTGTCTTACATTAGGAAATTAAAGGAAATATTTGTAGTTTTAGAACCCATACCCAATGATTTCTTTTTCTAAGAGATTTGCAAACATAAAAATAGGTTAGAATTATTAGATATCATAACTTTGGGTTGCTGGGCATATAGAGCCAAGGGTCTTGAAGCAAGTCTTGATCAGGAGGCTGTTAGTCCTGATAAGTAATCCGTTTAGCTAGTTCATTCTCTTATCTTCTAGAAGCAGGTATGTCCTAAAGCAAATAGCTAAATCAGTTTTGCTGGGTTTTGGCAGAGTTTAACACAAGGACAGAGAATTATCTCATATTTATTTTCCATGACTGAGAAAAACTAAATTTTAATGTGTGTGTGTGTGTGTGTGTGTGTGTGTGTTTGTGTGTGTGTGTGTGTGTGTGTGTATGTGTGTGTGTGTGTGTGTGTGTGAGAGAGAGAGAGAGAGAGAATTAGAGGGAGTTAGCTAGCATTGGATATCCATAATATTAGTTAAGTTTTTGTCACTGTGATACAACACCCTGCCAGAAGGTCTATAGAATTATTTCCTTGGTTGTGGAGAGATTGCAATAGACAGCAGGAGCCGGAAACAGAGCTGCCATCATCAATAACATGCACAAACCAAAGAACCATACTGAAATTTCCATGTAGTTATGACATACTTCTTCCAGACAGGTCATATCTTGGCATATCCCCTTCCCAAAATGCCACCAACCGGCCACAAACTCTTCAAACATATGAACCTTTAAAAATGAACCTTTAAAAGTTCTCATTCAAACTTACCAACCACAGTTATCATTCCTCTAGTTATTTCTGAGAGTTCTTAATAATGCATATCAGCCAAACGAATTTAGCTTAATTTAAAATAAAAGTTGGAGGCAGACTACAATAACCTGGTATATTTTTCTAGTTGTCTTCACTTGGGGTCCAATATACACAGAGCTATTTTACTGGCAAAAATAACACCAGTAAGGCACTAAAGACAATTATGATCCAGGATCTCAAACAAGTTCTTTGATATTTTTCTGCTGTTGCCTTAGTTTTAAATATTAACTACAGCTAGGGGAAATATTTCATTAAGCATTTTAAGCATTATAAAATTAATTTTCTTCTGCACCATTTTTGTTTTCAGCTTGTTTGTATTTGTCTTCAGGCAGATCTCATTCTGTAGCCCAGGCTGTCCTGGACTTTACCATGTAGTTAGTGTGTATTGGTTTTCATTCATAATTACTTCATATGCTTCTAGAATGCACAATACAAGGATATTCTTTAACAAAATAAATATGTATTATCCTAAATTCAGAAGACCAGTGACTATATATTAGCTTTATTCTGAAAATATAAATCTAGAATTGCTCACTTTTCTTCTACATTTCTTATGGAATAGTAATTCTTCTCCTACAGAGAGTAGTCTTTTCATGATAGTAAGAATTCAATACAGAAATCATTTAAAGTTACAAGATTATGAGACAGAACTGCTTCAGGTATCATAACTACAAGCATGAGCAGCATGCTTATAGGAAATGTTGTGAGTTGTCAATTCTCAGAGTTGAACAAGGATTTCCCATATGGATATACAGGATCAGAGGACTTTCAACACTATTATACTTCTAAAATTCATGAAACAACTCTAAACACAAGAACTAGCTCCAAAACCTCATTAGTGAAAGGGTTCAGAGGACAAGGGGTCGAAATGGACACTGAGATAGACAAGAGAAAGTGAAGAGTTTATTAGAAAAAGTCATGGATAGATAGATGGATTGGTAAGAATTTAATGGGACTCCAAGGAGGGTTCAGGAGCCAGCATCATAGACACCATGATAGGAACTCTGAAGAGGATTCTGAGCCCACATGGCAGAACTGGGCTCCATTCTCATACTTTTCTGAGAATGTAGGTCAGTTCACAGCAAAGGCCAGTATCCAGGCCAGTATCTCTCATTCGCTTGTCGGAGGCAGTAATGGGGTGGAGACAAGAAAGGGAGAGAGACTCTGTGATGTAAACTGGCTTTTCCAGGTGAGAGATTCAGGCCCCACAAAAGTTTATCATCTGAGGTCATATAGACAAAGTCTCAGTAAATTTGTTGTAGATTTGTATCTGTGAGAAGAAAGAGTCTGCTGTAGATATGATGACCTGAGAGCAATATTTATATTATAACTATATTCTTATAGTTTCATGGTGTAACATCGTAATTCAAAACATAGTTTCCTACAGATAAAATTGCCTTAAAATTTGTCCTAGTTTTGTCCAACTTTACATTTTTTTTGTCTATAGACTTTTAATTTCTGACCTCAGGAAACTTTCCTAAGAGGGAAATAGTAGAGCGAGAGGAAGCATATCAATAATAGAGAAGAAGGGACCAAGAAAAGGTGGTACGAAGATGAGAACAAATGAAAAGAAAGTATAATGTGTGAAAATATGATCATTAAACATATCGTTTAGTATCCTTACTTAAAATAATAATAAATAACAATTACAACAACAACAAAAAAATAGCCTTGCTTAATGATGAGTGTTTTCTTAGAATACAACCCTTTAAAAAGTCCTGCCAGAAATGGAATCACTGTTGCATTTTAAATGAGAAATGTCCCCAATATATTCATTTATTTAAACATTTGCTCTATATGTGGTAGCTCTGTTTGGAGTGGTTATGGAACTATTAGAATGTTAAGCCTTGCTGAAGGAAGTATATTTCTGGGAGCAGGCTTTGCTCTGTCATCTTCTGGCTCCTTCTGCTTCCTGCATGTGGCAGAGCCACACACACATGTAAACAGCCAGCTTCTTGCTTAGTCACCTGTTGCTGTGTCTTTCCTGACATTATGGATGAAAAACTGCAGAAACAATAAGCCAAATTTAACTCTTTCTTCCTTATTTGAAACAAAAATCAAATTTTATTAGAAACAAAAATCTAAATCACACACTGAGTCTTGGAGACTTTCTTTTCCTTCTTAATAAAAGCTATCCCTTCAAAATGCAACAATAAGGAAAGAGCTGTACCTCAGGTTAATGTCAAACAGTCCTTAGTAGGAAACTCACTTCAGTGGGTACTCATTGCCCGAGTTTTTAGAATATCTCCAGTCAATGTGCAAGCATAACTGTGTATCTTTTCTTTGCACCTATGTTAACTTTCTAGCCCCTTGCTTCATCTTTTCATAAAGTAAAGCTCAAATTTGAGACTCAGTCATTTTTCATCCACTAACCTTGCAAGAAGCACTTTTGAAGAGATGCTAAGAAAGTGCTTGAAGTGTGCTGCTTTCTCAGGACATCACAATCAAAAGATACGAACAACATTTTTTTTTAATGAAGATTAAAATAGCATATTTTCTGGAAGGTGTGGGGAGCTAGATCGTGCAAAGGAGTTTCCCTGAGCCTAAAGTAGGATTTCACACAAGAAGAACGGGCTGTGAAGAGACAAACGTGAGGAAGGAGTGACGTCTCAAAGATGACTGAAATCGGTTTTAGGAATAAGCAGAAGTTTCTAGAAACTTTATGAGCATTGATGTCAAAGATTTTGACTTTTTTTAATTTTCTCTTGTATTTTATTGGATATTTTCTTTATTTACATTTCAAATGTTATCCCCTTTCCAGGTCTTCCCTTCTAAAACTATCCTATCCTATTCCCTTACCCCTGCCTCTGTGAGTGTGCTTCCCCTCACCCACTCCCTTTTTTTCTGCCCTGGAATTCCCTTACACTGAGGCATTGAACACCCTCAAACCTAAGGTTCTCACCTCACACTTATGTCCAACAAGGCCATCCTCTGCCACATATGCAGCCGGAGACATAGGTTCCTCCATGTGTACTCTTTGGTTGGTGGTACAGTCCCGGAGCGCTCCGTGGGAGGGCTGGGCCAGATGACACTATTCCTCCCTAGATGATTAGAAAGTGTTGAAATGCTTTAAACTAGAGAAAAAAGTGACTTGGTTATATTATGGTAGTTGTCAAATATTTCTATACTTCCTAAACTACCTTGCCTGGACGTTCTTGAGGAATGAATATAGCAACTTGATACGAGCGCAGCCTCTAAACTAACTCTTGGAATTGGTGGCTAGTGAAAAGGAAATGAAAAAGAATCCATGTGAGGTAGTGAGCACTGGGGCACCTGTCCTGATTCAGAACAGCCTCAGAAAGAGCTACTCATGGAAATGAAGGATCTTTCAAAATAATATGAGCCTATGAATTCCTTAATAAAACTTTTGTATTTCCAGGGTTCTAGATACATAATCTCATCAATTAATTAACTAATTAATCCACTTTATAGGTATTTCCTGACAGTGTACACATATGCATACCCATGCATGCATATTTTGTGGCAAGAGGATGAAAATTGAATTAAACATTTTGTTATATCTCAATTCACCTTACATTCTGAGACTGGACTCTTCACTGAATATGCCACATACACTTAGGGTCAAAAATAGATCTTGAGATACTCTCATTCTGCCTCACATCACTGGCCCTAACCCTTGTTTTTTGAGCTAGTGTTAGGGATTCAAATTATGGTCTTCATGTCTAGTCAGCAAAAGCACTTTGCCAACTTGAGTAGTTTGAATATGCTTGGCCCTTTGGAAGTGACACTATTAGGAGGTACCGCCTTGTTGGAATAGGTGATGCCTTGTTGGAGGAAGTGTGTCACTGTATAGATAGACTTTGAGGGATCCTAATGTTCAAGCTCTGCCCAGTGCATGCGCTAGAGAACAGTCTTCTCCTGGCTGCCTTTGGATCAGAATGTAAAACTCTTAGCTTTTCTAGTACCACATCCGCCTCCAGGCTGCCATGCTTCTCACCATAATGATAATGGACTGAACCTCTGAACTATAAGCAAGCCCCAATTAAAATGTTTTCTTTTATAAGAGTTGCCTTGGTCATGGTATCTTTTCACAGCAATGAAAACCCTAAATAAGATACCCACTGAGCTGTGACCTAAGCCGAAACATACAAGGTTAAAGGCCTCAGAAGACATTATAGAATATGAAGTTTTCTGAATACAAAGATTAGCAATATACTTTACACAACTCTAAGCAAGATTATCCAAGGTTTGAAAAAGACAGGTGAACTACTTTTAGTTCTCAATGTTTAACAAACCACTGGCAAGCTTACTTACCTAATTGTTACTTGCTATTCATGAGTCTGTTAGGAAATTCTGTTTTATTTGAACAAGCTGAGCTGGTCTTAAAATGATCCACTCTTGCCTCTCTGATGAACACTTAAGAGAAGTTGAAAGCTTTGTATTACTTTTTCTGTTCCTGTGATGAAACACCATGAGCAGGAAAAAATTTAAGGAAGACAGAATTTACTGTTTATGTGGTAGTTTGAAGGAAAATGGCCTGATTAGCCCAGAATGAGGAGCACCAATATTAAGTGTGGCCTTGTTAGAGTAGTTGTGGCCTTATTGAAGAAAGTTTGTCACTGGAGATAAGCTTTGAGCTTTCAGATGCTCAAGACAGGGGCAGTGGCTTATTCTCTCTGCCTGCTGCTTACAGATTGGGATGTAGAACTCTTGGCTGCTTTTCCAGCACCATGTCTGCTTGTGCACTGCCATGCTTGCTGCCATGATGATGGTGGGCTAAACCTCTGAGATCATATGACAGCCTCACTTCAGTGCTTTCCTTTATAAGAGTTGCTGTGGTCTTGGTGTCTCATCACAACAATATAACCCTAACTAAAACAGTATAGAATTTCAACTGGATAGGAGAACATCATGGGAAAGCCTAAGCATTGCAGCTGGAGCAGAAAGCCAAGAGCTCACTCCTTCAAACCTTAAGCACAGAGCTAGGAGAGTGAACAGAAGTGGCTAAAGCCTGCTACAAGGAACAGACAGAGGTTCATATGCAAAGTAAAATCTCTACCTCACAAAGTAGTACCACTCACTAGAGACCAAGTGTTAAAATGACAGGACCTAGGGGGACTTTCTTATTCAAACAACCATGGCTTTAACCAACAAAAATGCTTCCTCCCACGTACAGACTGGAATACTGAAGACAAATGAGGCTGTGTGTGTCTCATACTCACAAGTCTCATCCAAGCCTGATGGCAGGAGATGCCTGAATGTGCAGAATGAAGAAGCAATGGCATTCTAGTTCTCAATATTTCTACTGTATATTCTAGACCTACAATGTTAGCCCAGAATCAAAGGATCTGGAAATAGACAGTAATGCTATTTAGTAATTGTATTGTTTTTCTCTATGTTTGGTTGAAACATTTTTCATATAATATATTCTGACTACAGTTTTCCTTCCCCATAAGCTTCCCAATTCCTCCCATATCCTTTTCTATCTTAATCTACCCCCTTTCTATCTTTCATTAGAAAACAAACAGCCTTCTAATAGGTAGTATTACAATGAAAAATAATATAAGACAAGACAAAAGCAAATACAGTGGAATAGAAGAAACAAAAAACAAACAAACAAAAACAAAGGAAAAGAGCCTGAGAAATGCACAAGAATAAGATATAGACTCAGAGACACATTTATTTGGACATTCTGGAATCTCTCTCTCTCTTTCTCTCTCTCTCTCTCTCTCTCTCTCTCTCTCTCTGTCTCTCTGTCTCTCTCTCTCTCTCTCTCTCTCTCTCTCTCTCTCTCTCTCTCACACACACACACACTCACACACACATATACATACTCACACACATACACACTGTAAAACCATAAGCTATATATCCAAAGGACCTATAGGGTTAATAAAAGAAAAAAATGAAATTGTTAATGAGAATTATTATGTAAAGCTTAGCCACACAAGAAAAAAGAACTGATTGTTTTTGTAATCAACCACATTGGTAATAAAAAGAGTACCAGGGAGATATTAGATTGGGACTGCTTTAAAATTAACACTCTTGTCAAGAACAGGCAGGATGAATCAGTGGGGAAAGACTCCAAGGTTTAGAGATTAATGAGATATGAAGCTTGGGTGACATATTGTAATACAAATTTGGACAGAATAGATGGTGAAGAAGAAAATGTGTGACCTTAAGGAAATTGGGGATAATAGAAGCAAAAGTTTCAAGAAAATTAATTTTTGTTCAATTTTATCAAAATATGAATTCCATTCAATTTCATTGTAACAAAAACTTATTTCTTTAAGTACCGTATCTTTAGCCAGTTTTATTAAGATTTAGTCAGTTTTATTAAGGACTCAGTGTCTTATTACGTATATGTCTTGGGAAAAAATCAGCTCTATAAATTAACAAATGAGAAAACAATATATCATTCAGTTGTGCATTAACACAGCTTTCAAAGTTATAAACAAAGAAATGATTCAAGAACCAAGGGGAATAGAAATCAAGTAGTTCTCGACTGTGTGGTTTGAGAAAAAAGTATCGGGTTATGAGTAACTTAGAAAAATCTACAAGAGCTATAAAATTTAATCTTAGTCATCACTGACAAAATTACTAAGTATTCAATAACCAGCGCTTATTTATCCTAAATCATAGTAAATTGAAAATGGGGAACACTTTGAATAAAATTGAGGCAATTGAGTAGAAAATATGATTTGGGATTTGACATGGCATGTGGCTTGATTCTTGGGCTTTGGTTTGGTTTGGTTTGGTTTGGTTTGGTTTGGTTTGGTTTGGTT
>NW_021604592.1:6480015-6484708 GCF_004785775.1 Grammomys surdaster
TTTGGTTTGGTTTGGTTTGGTTTGGTTTGGTTTGGTTTGGTTTGGTTTGGTTTGGTTTGGTTTGGTTTGGTTTGGTTTTGCCTAGGAGCACACAACTTCATGTAGCGCCAGCTGGGGAAGATGGACAACTTCTTGGGCCTCTACATACTGCCCTACTCATAAGTTCTATACCCTCTATTCATTTCTCTATTTCAGGTCAGGTGCAGAAACTATCACTGTGAACAAAGAAAAGCATTGGAAGAAAAGCATTGGAAACTATCATTGTAAACAAAGAAAAGCAAAGGCAGAACAGGAATCACAATGATTGTCAGAAATGATGGCACTGACTGGAGACAGAACCTGTATTTGTTTTGTAAATGTGTGGTAAACACAGTGTACACATGAATGTTAGTCTCACTACTCTAGGGAAGTGCTTCATTGTGAGCTCCAACTTACAGATTCAGCAACTGAATCAATCTGGAAATCTTTCTTAAATACTCATTACACCCAAGTCTCCACATTCCTTTCATCTGGAATCATCTTAAGGTGATTAACCAGAGCTAGCTTAACCGGGTATTCTGATTAATAACAGATTCATAAATTTTACACATAACTGAATTTCCAAACATTAGAATTCAGTAAATACTTTTGGCATTATTTGTCTGTGTTGAATCAACAGATATACTAGAGCAGCATTGTTAAGACAAGCTTCATTGTCTTATTGCTGAATTACAAGAAGGCCTGAAACAACTGAGTTTTAAGATCTGTTGAATGCAGCACAATAATCCAACTGTATTTAAAAGGAAAAGTTTCCTTCCTGTATACTGTGCATTGAATGTCATATTTTTGTTTATAAATTTTACACATTGGCAAATGCTCATTTTGGATTGTAAATAAAGACAGAGAAAAAAGCAACCCACAAGCATCTTGGTAGTTACAACAGATGGTGTTAGCCATGTGGGAATGCTTGAGCTTCATCTGTAATATCAAGAAAAATACATTGTTACATTGTGAGGGAGCTCTGGCTTAAACAAATCCCCGAAAGGAAAGAATAGATACTAGCTCTGTCTCCCAATGTTTTAAAACACTGATGGAATTTTTAGACACTTGGAGTTAGAAAATAATAGATAGACAAGAGACCTAGGATAAAACCATATTCTATGGTTCTTAAAAAAAAAGTAGTGATAAAATGACTTCTAATGATATTCTGCAATACTAACAGATCAGTGCCTTATTCAGCCATCATCAGAAAAGCTTCCTCTTTTAGCATATGGAAGAAAATACAGAGACCAATAACCAGACATTAGAAGACACACAGACACACATACACACACATACAGATAGAGAAACAGATATAGATATAGATATAGATATAGATATAGATATAGATATAGATATAGAGACAGAGACAGAGACAGAGACAGAGAGAGAGAGAGAGAGAGAGAGAGAGAGAGAGAGAGAGAAAGAGAGAGAGAGGAGAAATGGAACTTTGGAATACTCAGCTATAAATGGGAATTCTCAATTAAATACCTCCCCTCACAGCTCATGGAACCGTGAAGAAGAGGAAGCAGAGAGTGTAAGAGCCAGCTGGGATGGAGGACACCAGAAGAACAAGGCTCTTTAGATAAACTGATCAAAGCTCCTATGAACCCACAAACTGAAACAGCATGCACAGGGCCTTCATGAGTCTGCACCAGTCTCTCTGGGTTTGCATTATCACTTTCAGTTTAGTGTTTTTATGGGACTCCAGGGTGTCTGAAGGAGGGGGTCTGATTACTGTGACTACTACTTCTGTTTGTTTGCCTTGCCCAATATTCATGTGTTGGTTTTTGTTTTATCCTTTTACATATTTTTATGTTTTGATATTATCTCTTACAAGCCTGTTCTTTCTATTGAGATTAGCAAAGGAAATGGATCCCTATGGGAGGAAAGGTGGGGAGGAACTGTGAGAAGTAGAGGCAGGGACACTATAATCAGAGTACATCAGAATACGTTAAGTAAGAAAAGACTATATATAGGAATAGAAAATATTTTACCAAATTATAAAAATTAAATAATTCCCATATATGCAAACTATGGAAATTTGTGATTATTCAATTATGTTATCCATAGAAAAATAAGTGAAACTGGAATTATTAATTATATTATTTTAATTAAGTAGCTTTAAACAAATATTATATGTTTTTATTATATTTTCTGAAATGCACACACACACACACACACACACACACACGTATATAACAAGAAAACACAAGTGAAAACTGACTGGAGAAATGCCAGAACTAATGGGAATGTCAGGAGTGAGAAAGAGGAAGGTGTGAAGTAGGAGAGGATCTTCTCATTGTACAATGGATAAACTCATATGAAAATGTCGTTTTGTGACATGAGACACTAGCCAGTGAATATGTACAAGGAAAAGTGATTTGATTGCTTTATGAACTGTTCTTTGTTATTCTTATAATATAAGGATTCCTACCATTATGGGGTGCTTACTAAATGAAATAGGAATAAATCATACACATGCTCATTTGGTTGTTTTTTTTTCATACCCATGAGAGACATTTTTGTTGTATAGTACAAAAAGTAATTGTTAATATTAATATAAAAATCTGACTAATTGCTTTCAGCCTTCTGTTCTGCATATGGTTTCAGTCCCATTTATTATTATTATTATTATTATTATTATTTATTTCCTTTGTTTACATCACAAATGATATCCCACATCCTGGTTATGCCCTCCACCAATCTCCCATCCCACATCTCACCTTCCCCATCCCCTTTACCTATATGAGGGTGCTCCCCCACCCACGCACACTCTTCTGTCCCACCACTCCAGCATCCCAAGATGCTGGAGCATCAAACCTCCCCGGGACCAAGGGCCTCCACTCCCATAGCTTTCAGGCAAGGCTGCTACATATATATCTGGAGCTATGGATCCCTCCAGGTATACTCCTTGTTTGGTGGTCTAGACTCTGGGAGCACTGGGTGGTCAGGCCAGCCTATGTTGTCCTTTCACTGGGGTTGCAATTCCCCTCTGCTCTTTCAGTCCTTCTGCCAGCAACTCTACTAGGTTCCCTAAGCTCAGTCTGATGGTTGGCTCCAAGCATCCACATCTGCATTGGTCAGTGGCTGGCCAGACCTCCCAAGGAACTGCCACACTGGGTTCCTGACAGCAAGCACCTCTTGACCACAGCAACAGTGCTGGGTTGGTGTCTGCAGACATGATCCATCTCCAGGTGGAGCAGTCCCCCAGTGGCTCTTTCTTCAGTCTCCATTCCATTTTCTGTCCCTGTTCTTCCTTTGGACAGGAACATTTCTGGGTTAAAAACTTTGAGATGAGTGGGTAGCCCCATGCCTCGACCAGGGTCCATGCCTATCTACTGGAGGTGGTCTCAGCAGATTCTATCTCCCCCTTCTCTGCACATTTTGGCTAGTCATCCCTGTTGAGTGCTGTGGGCCTCAAGTTTCCCTGGTGTCTGATACACTCCAGTGGCTATCCCCAGTTTCTCATCCCCTCTGCTACATATTTTTGTTCAATTTCCTAACCCTCGGTACCTCTCTCACATCTCTTCCAGTTCCTGATATTGCTCCCTTATTTCCTCTCCCTGCTCTCTCGCTCCCAGTTCCCCTATCCCTCCTTCTCCCATGATCATCCTGTTCCTCCCTCAATGCAAGACTGAAGCATCTACACCCTGGTCTTCCTTCCTTCTACGCTCCATCTGGTCTGCTGAGTTCCTATTGTTTCAAGGTCACAATTAATACTATCTGTTCCAATATATGCGGTTGCTCAAAGTATATAATTTAAATAGAAATTAAGAGTCAGTAAGAAAAATAGCATTTCCAGGCTTGACTTAAATCCTAGAACATAAATGGTAAAATTCCATAGTAGAGATTGAAAAACAAAATACAAATACTTCAAGAATAATATTGCTATTTATTTTAAATTATACAGAGAAAAAAAGATTTCTGTCTTCATTGTTGATCAGAAATCATTTACAAGTTTGTCGTACTCTAAATCACTGTTAAATAGAAAAGGCTGCCACATCTGTAATGGCAACAGAAAACAGCAAATAAATGAGTAACTCACTAATAGCCTTTGCCCATTGCTCTCAGTATTAGATTCTTTGATAATATGAACTGAAATATGGGTTTAGGCACAGTAATTAATTCACTAAAAATTTTCTCAAATATTCCTCTTAATACTAGGCCCATACCCAAACACTTAAGTACTTAACTGGTACTAAAGAAGAGAGAAAATAGCCTCACATTAGCCAGATCCAAAACTGAGCTCAGCTTTTGAAAGGACATGTGAGTGTGTGGAGGTATCTGTGTCCCTCATACTCTTCTATCTCTTCTAAATTACAAGAAATTTGCAAATCAGATATGAGTCCAACAAGTGTTCCTACTGGAATGCAATCAGGTGACCATGGACAGTGGGATTCAGGAATAACAGAGTGCTTTACCTATTGTTACATAGTAGGCTGGTAAGTGTGCAGAGAACCTCTTCTATAACACACGTTTGACTAACAGTCCCATATGGCATCTAGCAGCAAATAGAAATGAATATTCAGCTTTAGATGCTTTCCAGGTACATATGACTGTGAAAATCCCAGTGGGCAAAATAAATATAAAACATGTTCATCATAGCAAACCACTGGATAACCTCCACTAAAGTCTGTACAACAGATCCATTTCCAATAAATAAAAAAAAAAA
>NW_021604592.1:6484808-6507707 GCF_004785775.1 Grammomys surdaster
TAAAAGCATTGCTTAAACAGCATACTGCTGGATTGTGAGTTAACAACATTTCTGAAATTGAGTCATTTATATCTTAATCTTGAGTTTTAGCTTCTAAACTTACCTGATTTTATATATATATATATATATATATATATATATATATATATATATATATATGTTTTGAGGGATCTTTCTGTTTAACTTCTATTGATCCTTTGTGAATTTCATACCTTGCACCCCAATCTCACTCATATTTCATCCCTTTGTGCTTGCTGCCTATCATTGCCATCTTGCTCTTCTTATGTCCATACTTCTTTTATCTCGTTGCCCGGAATCATGGTGATCCTGCAGCTTTGTATTTGTAGGAGCCATCCCTTTACAAACTCTAGTAGTTAATAGATTGGGTAGATGTTGGGGTGGACCAACTCAAAACTCTGGATTTGGGCCTGGGTAGTCGCTGAGCTGGTCAGTTCATCAGCTGTCTCTTGAACCCATACTACCAGGGTGAACTCTCCAGCATTGTCTTGGCTAGCTCAACCAATGCTCATTCCAGAAAAGTCAAATCTATTGTACTGCCCAGGCAAGGTGTAGGGCTTACTCTCCTGAGAAACCGGGCCAGCTCTTCTGATGTCATGAACTAGAGTTGGAGGGCATTTCTTTCTCATCCATGTCACTGCACAGCAGAAACGTTGTAAGGCCAGCTCACCTATGCCTCCCCCCACCAACTTCTCTACTGCCGGATGAGGTGCATAAACCACTCTCCCAAGTGCCTCAGCCAGTTAGGTGCAGGGCCAGCTCTTCTGCTAGCTGTGTGTAGTCAGGGTGGTCAGGAGTCAGAGGTGAGGGGGCACCATTCCCTGCCTACATCACAGCATGATGGACTAATAGCAGCAGGGTCAACTCTTCCATGTTTTTCCCTCGGTAGCTCACCTACAATGCCCTTCAAACAAAGTCATTTCTCCCGTGCTGACCAGGTGAGATACAGAGCCTATCTTTCTGAGTAGTGCAGCTGTCTCCTAGCAATGCCAGCTCTCCTACGTTCTTTTTTTCTATTCTTTTTTTCTTGGATATTTTTTATTTACATTTCAAATGTTATACCCTTTCCTGGTTTCCTCCTGGAATCCCCCTATTACACACTCCCTCCCCTTGCTTCTATGAGGATGTTTCCCAACCAACTACTCACCAACTTCTGCCTCCACGCCCTGGCATTCTCCTACACTGGGGCATCTAGCCTTCACAGGACCAAGGGTCTCTCTTCCCATTGATTCCAGACAAGGCCATTTTCTGCTACATATGCAGCTGGAGCCATGGGTCCCTCCATGTGTACTCTTTGGTTGGTTTTTAATCCGTGGGAGCTTTGTGGAGTCTGGTTGGTTGATATGCTGTTCTTCCTATGGGGTTGCAAACCCCTTTCAGTTCCTTCACTCCTTTGTCTTACTCCTCCATTGAGTTCCTCTTGCTCAGTCCAATGGTTGGCTGCGAACATCAATCTCTGTATTTTTCTCAGGAGACAGATAAATGAGGCTCCTGACATCATACACTTCTTGGCATCAATAATAGTGTCTGGGTTTGGTGACTGTACATGGGATGAATCCCCAGGTGAGGCAGTCTCTGGATGGTCTATCCTTCTTTCTCTGTTCCACACTTTTTCTCCATATTTCCTCCTGTGAGTATTTTCTTCTTCCTTCTAAGAAGGACCAAAACGTCTACACCTTGTTCTTCATTCTTGAGCTTCATGTGGTCTGTGAATTGTATCTTGGGTATTTTGATTTTCTGGATTAATATAAACTTATCAGTGAGTGCATAACATATGTGTCCTTTTTTGATTGGGTTATGTCACTGAGGATGATATTTTCTGGTTCCATCCATTTGCCTAAAAATTTCATGAATTCATTGTTTTTAGTAGCTGAGTAGTACTCTATTGTGTAAATGTACCACTTTTTCTGTATCCATTCCTCTGTTGAAGGACATCTGAGTTCTTTTCAGATAAATAAGTCTTCTATGAACATAATGGAACATGTGTCCTTGTTATATGTTGGAGCAGCTTTTGGGTATATGCCCAGGAGTAGTATAGATTGGTCCTCAGGTAGTACTGTGTCCGATTTTCTGGGTAACAGCTAGACTGATTTCCAGAGTATTTGTACCAGCTTGCAATCCCACCAACAATGAAGGAGTGTTCCTCTTTCTCCACATCCTCACCAGCATCAGTCACCTGAGTTTTTAATCTTAGTCATTCTAACTGGTTTGAGATGGAATCTCAAGGTAGTTTTGATTTGCATTTCCCTGATGACTAAGGATGTTGAACATTTCTTTAGATGTTTTTCAGCCATTTGTTATTCATCCGTTGAGAAATCTTTGTTTAGCTCTGTACCCCATTTTTAATGAGGTTACTTGGTTCTCTGGAGTCTAGCTTCTTGGGTTCTTTGTATATATTTGATATTAGCTCTCTATAGGATGTAGGATTGGTAACGATCTGTTGGTTGCTGTCTTATTCTCTTGACAGTGTCCATTGCCTTACAGAAGCTTTGCAATTTTATGAGGTGCCATTTGTCTATTGTTGATCATAGAGCATAAGCCATTGGTGTTCTCTTCAGGAAATTTTCCCCTGTGCCCATGTGTTTGAGGTTCTTCCCCACTTTCTCTTCTATTAGATTCAGTGTATCTGGCTTTATATGGAGAACCCCAATCTTCTTCGATTTGAGCTTTGTACAAGGAGATAAGAATGGATTGATTTGCATTCTTCTATATGCTGACATCTAGTTGTTGACCAGCACCTTTTGCTGAAAATGCTGTCTTTTTCTCCTGGATGGTTTTAGCTCTTTTGTCAAAGATCAAGTGATCATAGGTGTGTGGGTTCATTTCTAGGTCTTCAATTCTATTCTTTTGATCTACCTGCCTTTGCAGCCAAGTCTCCAAGGATACCCAGGCCAAATGGTGGAGCTAGCTCTGAAGAGCCCTCAGATATCAACATGGTCCCAGGCAGCAGCCCAGATCATGGATGTCTGTCTGGCCTTTGGTTGTAACAAACCTCTACTGCTGCAGGAACATGGACTCTGATAAGGATCTTGGTAGCATCACAGGCCAGCAGTTCACCATTACCTTAGGTGTATCACTGGCTACTCACAACAGGCTCTTCCTCATTACATGCAAGTTTCTAGTTATGTCTTTCTTCATAGTGTACACCTCCTTCTGCTTCTCTTTCTCTTCTGTCCCTACTCACCTTAGTGGTGCCCAGGGCCTCTGGATGTCTTGGATTATATTAGGAATGCAATGTTCTTCCCTGCTTGGTGGCACTAGTCAAGGGTTTTGGTGGTTTGAATATGTTTGACTCATGGGAAGTGGTACTATGAGGAGGTGTGGTAGTATTCGAGGAGATGTGGCCTTGTTAGAGAAAGTGGGTCACTGTGGGGGTGGGTCTTGAGGTCTCTATGCTTAAGTTACACCAAGTGTGGAAACCGAGCTTTCTTCTGGCAGCCTGCAGAAGAGAATCAAGATGTAGAACTCTCAGCTCCTTCTCTAACATCATGTCTGCCTGAACATTGTCATGCTTCCTATCATGATGATAATGGACTGAACCACTAAAACTGTAAGTCAGCCCCAATTAAATGTTGTCCTTATAAGAGTTGCCTTGGTCATGGTATCTCTTTACAGCATTAAAACCCAAACTAAGACAGGAGTCATCTTGGGTATGGACTGCCTGCCCAGGCCTGTATTGCACCAGCTTGGTTGTGATCCAAGACTTGCTCTACCCGACTAAGCATGTTTTGCAGGACTGGGGGTTGTTTTGAGCATGATCTGGCCATCCAAGCTCCATGTGTCATTTCAGGCCTTATTTCCCTATCCAGGCTGCATGAGGCCAGGCAGGAGTAGTCTCAGGAGTGGTCTGCCTGCTCAGGTTGCATTGTGCTGTACTGGGAGTTGTCTTGGACTTGCTTTATATCATTTAAGCAAATAATAAATATTCATATGTATATGCATGTTATATACACGTATAGTTTGACTACTGTACATATCTATAGAACATCTTAATATTGAGATATTAAGCAACTTCACATCTCTAAGTTTAGTTGAAGGCCTTTGCAGGTGCTTCCTAAACCTGCAGGAGTTCTGTGAATCCTCTGGTTTGCTTTGAATCACTGCAGGTAAATTTCTTTCCTAAAATGTGAGGTAAGTGTTCTTTGTATCTGGTTTCTTTAATTCTGCATATTATAATGAACAATATATGTTTGGTGCATACTAAAGAATTTGCTTTAATATTATAATTTTTGGAATTGATAAACTTATAATTTGTTAATTATTGCCACGAAGATGAACAGATGTTTCTGGTTTGGGATTCTTATGAATTAACTGCCCTATGTGCTCATATATATTAAAACTTGGGGAAATCATTAAGAGTAGCATTTTAGGATTATGCAGTAAGCTTAAGTATCTTTTTCAGCTGTTTTAACACTTGTACACTTGTTCCTTTTCTATCTTCACAGTATAAATGAGATTTCTGAGGTATTGTATTCTTTCTGATTTTATTTTCTATTGTCCTGGTGACATTAAGATATCCTTTCAAGTGATTTTGGTTAATTGAATATTTTCTATGAAGTTCAGCTGAGAGTTCCACTTGGTAGATGTTTTGTTAATTAATCATATTTACCTTTAACTTTCTTTGTATTGGATATTTTGTTTTATTTACATTTCAGACATTATCCCCTTTCCCCATTTCTCCCTCATTCCACATCCCCTATCTCATCTCCCTTCCTCTTGCTTCTACAATGATATGCCCTCACTCACCCACCTACTCCCACCTCCCTGTCCTCGAATTCCCCCAGACTGGGGCATCCAGCCTTCATGGGACCAACTCACAGATTACATGAAGCTCATGAAAAAGGAAGACCAAAGTGTGGGTGCTTTGGTCCATTGTAGAAGGAGTAACAAAATACTTATGGGAGCAAGTATGGATATAAAGAATGGAACATAAACTGAAGGAGGAGCCATCCTGACACTGCCTAACCTGGGGATCCATCCCATGTGCAGTTACCAAAGGTAGAGGCTGTTGTGGATGCCAGGAAGTTCATGCTGACAGGAACCTGAGCCTGACATATACAGAGGTGGACACTTGCAGCTAACCATTGAGCTGATGACAGGGTTCCCAATGGAGAAATTAGAAAGAAGACTGAAGTAGCTAAAGGGGTTTGCTGCCCCATGGGGAGAACAACAATACCAACCAAGCAGGACTCCCAGGGTCTAAATCACCAGCCTGGGATGACACAGGTATGGACCCTTAACTTTTATTTTCATATATTGAATGCATGTATTATATGCATGTGTGTCACAATATTTTGTCCAGTCTTGTTTTATCCTTTTTATTTTCTTATCTGTAGTGTTGGGAGTTGAGTTTAGAGCCTGTGTATGCTAGACATGCACTTTGCTACAATTTTTTGTTTTGGGCTACGCCCAAACACATTTTGTTTGCAACCAAGATATAACATCTATAAGCAGTAATTTTAATCTTGAATTTTAGAGACTGTAGATACAAATGTAGATAGTTCACATTTCTCATTAATGTTTGAAAATCATGTACTTTTCAAAGAAAAGTCACAGATTCTAAGCACAAAGAAATACTTGAAAATAATAAAATGCTAAGTATGCCAATTCATTACCTGCACATTGTATACATGCATTGAATTAACAGTGTCTTAAAAATATCCTACACTAGCATGTGTTGATTAAAAATACTTAAAACAACACTGGTGTTGTTTGTGCATGCTTTTATTCACAGTATTCAAGAGACTGAAGCAAAAAATATTATGAGTCAAAGGCAGCCTACACTGTATAGAAAGCACTTGACACAAAACAAATTTTAAGACTACCCTTGTTTTCATAGAACACTTTGGCATATTGATGAAAATTACTGATTATTGTTATGGTCAGTTTTATTTGTCAACTTGAGATGATCATAAAACAAAGGAAGGCCTCTGAGAATGTCTGTTAGAGATTACCTGACATACATTAATTGATGTCCACTGTGTGCACTTTTCTCTTGTCTTGGAATCCTCAGCTGAATAAAAGGAAAAAGAAAGCTCTGCAAAGAACACAATAATTCACTTCTCCATGTTCTTTCCTGTGGGTGACTACAAGTAGTTCTTCCAGGCTTCTGCTTCTTTGACCTTCCTGCTAGATGACAGTAAGCTTGGACTGTGAGCTGAATACTAACTTTCTTCTTTATGTTTCTTTTGTCAAAGTATTTTATCACAACAGGAAAACACTAACATAGTGATATGCATATATATGTATTATTTATCTCTATTCTTTTCACTTATCCATGTCTATTCTTAGGTAAAAACTTAATTAATTTGCTTGCTAGTATTTCATAATTAGCGTTGAAATAATAGCATTTCCTTAAAATTTACAGTTTGTCATTACAAGAACTAATTGAAATTTTGATTTCATTGTATGACATCTGAGAGATAACTGGGAAATATCATAAGGATGTCAAGTGTTACAAGTAATGTACACATCTTTATTTTATTGTTTTAAATTCTTGGCTAGAATCTGTAGTTTTCTTTATATAGATGTGCCTGTGTTTTGCTAAATTTGACTTATTTAGTCCTCCACAATATTAAACATGCAATTTTAACTAGTAATTTGTTCTCAATTTCTTGGTTATTTTGTAAATAAAAAAATGATTAATGTAAAACAAATCATATAGTAAGCTATATAATTATTTAATATATAAATAGAAGGAAATGCAATTTTTTATGGTTATCTTGTATTTGTGAGAGCACTAAATTCACTTATTTGATCTATAGCAATTTGTAGTAAAGTATTCATTTTCCCTGAGGATAGTCAGTTATATGCCAATAAAAACCATTTCATGAATGCTTCGTCTTTGCCAATGATGTGTAATGTTTTGCTTTCTCCCTTTGTTTGCTTGATGATTGCTAATCCAATAGCGAATAGAACACTCAGTGTAGAAAGCCTGGTCTAGAATCCCTCCCTTGACTGTAGCAATATAGATAAATTTCATGGAGTTTCTTTATTAATTATGAAACTTAGAAAAGTAATTTAAAATAATGAAACAAGTAATGCAGGTAGTAAAATACTGAAAAGGTAATATGATGAAAATGCTATGCAAAAGTCAACTCCTCAAAAGTCTTGCATAAGTATTGAATATTTTAATTTTTAAGTAAAAAAATGTTATCAATACAGTTCTTTTAATAGCATGAATTTTAAGGAAGAAAATTACAAATAAACAAATGAAAACAATCAGAATATGCTTTGTTCCATTTCAGAGTGAATGCTCTTCTGAGTCTTTCACTGTAAGTGGTCACAAGATTGCTTAACTTCCCTTGCTTCTCTGAACTATATTTACTGCTTTGGGTAATTTGTGGTTTCTGGTGCCTTTGATTCTGTCCTTCTATATATCTACTTGCTTTTTACTCTCCTCTTTTGCAGATTTCTACTCAAGTTTCACCTCAGCAGAGGTGCTTTATAAACCACACCATAAAATGTTAAATCTCTCTACTTGTCCCTATCATCTCTAGACTGTTTAAGCCTCTGTCACACCATCTATCAACACCTAATATATTTTATCTTGTTGTTCCAAGAAACTCACTGTCAGTCCCCTTGACTAACATTGCAGTCATTATGGAAATTTGTAACTCATGCTTTATTATTCCTGCCGCCTAGATTAGCACCTGACCCAGTGTGCAAACCAAGTTAACACTTGTTGACTTAAGCAATCAATATTCTTAGAGAAATATGAGATATGGAAACATTTAAGCATTTTTAGTCTATGGACTAAAAGTCAGAATTTAGAGTTAATAGTTGAGAATCCTGGGCTTATTTTTTTTTAATCTTACTTTTTAAAACTACAGTTAGCATCTCTCAGTTAACAAAAGCTACATCCTTAAACAATATTGTTTTAAAGTAATGTAAACTCAAAACACAGTTTTCAAATATTTTAAATATATGGTTGTTTAAAAGTGTAATATATTCAGTGTTTACACTACATGCTAACTTCTTTATCATTTGCCAGGAATTGTAAGAGACTGTATGAAATTTTGCCTTTTCTATTAATTATTGGATTTGTTTCTGGTGAACTATCACACACACACACACACACACACACACACACACATACACACACACACATACACACACACACACACACACACACACATTTTATATAAAATACTTTTTCCCTACCCATTTTGTAGCAATTTGTGTTGAAGCAATACTGCTTTTCTACATTTAAACAACTCCATCACCGTTACTGTTTCATATTTTATCACAAAAGAATTGTGATAGGCTTGTATTTATAAATTCACAATTAAAGGTAATTGTAAATTTTCAGGATTTAAAAGATAACTTGATTATCAGTAAGATGTAGTACACATCAGACTTAAGCATCCTTTAATGCACATCAAACTAAAGCACAATGACTTCTTTTGAAAGTCATTCTTAGTTATTCTTAGGGTTTGTTAGAATTCGGACCTCAGTGAATCTATTTTTACATGATTGAGTCATTGCAGAATGTTAGTTTATAAGGCTAACTATACGCTATCTGTTCAAATTCATTTAGAACACATTAAGATCTCTTTTGTAGAAGTAATTAACTTCAATGTGCACTTGCATGCATATTTCTTCAGCAAGACTGATTAAGATTTGATAACATAAATAGTTTCCGAATAAGCTTAATCAACTCAAAATGTTCACTCAGGGACAAGGAATAAAGCTCACATAAGAAAATCAATAGCTTCCCATCTTGTATCACTTGAAAAGGCTCTGAGAAAGTGACACCTACAACATCTACCCATGCCCTCTACCTGTAAAGCTGCAGTCCATATATTACTCAAATATCCAGTCAATGAAGAGCTAGTTTAGTTACTCTTCTTTGACAAGAACACAAGGTACATATGATTGGGAGTAGCACATGGAAACTCATATATGTATGCAAATATTATTAATTAAAACTTTTTAAACATTAAAAAAAGAAATTGTATTATCTTGGTTTATGTATTGTACATATGTTGAATGACCTCACACTTATGAATATGCGTGTAAAATATCAATAATAAAAGGATAAAAACCTTTTGCTATATACAAGTATCTTAGTTAGGATTTTACTGCTGTGAACAGATAACTGATCAAGGCAACTCTTAGAAAGGACGACATTTAATTGGGGCTGGCTTACAGGTTCAGAGGTTCAGTCCATTAACCTCCAGGCGGGGGAATATGGCAGCATCCATACAGGCATGGTAAAGGCATATCTGAGAGTTCACCATCTTCATCTGAAGGCTGCTAGTGGAAGACTAACTTCCAGGCCTTTAGGATAGGGTCTTAAAGCACACACCTACAGTGACACTCCTACTCCAACAAGTCCACACCTCTAAATAGTGTCACTTCTTTAACCAGGTGTATTCAAACCTTGACAGTAACTTTGCTTAATAAGAAAGCATCCCTGTCCAGTCACCTTCTCCCAATTACAATAATTTAATATGTTGTAAGGCCTAAGAGAATTTCTGACCAGAAGAACAGTTCTGGCATAGGTAGAAGAGGAAGAAGGTCCAGAAGACAGTGGAAGAACCATCATCAGACATTATAATCATTAACACTAAATAAGGACTGCCAAAATTCAGCCATAGTGATACAGGTCTCATCAGACAGAATAGGGATCAGGTAAAGAAAGTGCAGAAGCTGCATGGTATAGTGGGCATGTTTCACATCTGGGTAAACTGTACAGTTTCACTGATGTTAAAGGATCACTTTAGAGAGGCTTCTACTTTTCAGAGTATAGCTTTGCAGAGAAATAATAGCAGAACAGTTTGCCTAGCATTTATTCTTGCTTACATCTTCAAGATGCTGTTTGAATGAAAGAAACTACCATCACAGAGAAAATTAGTTGATATTTATTTCAACAACTTAATTATCCAAATAATTCTGTGAAGAGGAACTTGCTTTTCTATCTCTATATCACAGAGGGTTCTTATGTCCAAGGTATACTTAGTGTTAGTTGCTATAATCCATGAGTCTTGGAGACATGTATTATATACCAGTACGATACTATAAATGGATGCATCAGCATATGGAGGAAGATGAATGAAATAGTCAAAATTTATTTCTAAAAGCCATTTATTTCTTCTAGTCAATTAATGTTGCTACTCATTCTCTGAAGGAAAACTGGAAATGTGGCATTGGAAAAAAACACAGTGAGCTGTCATGCCTAGCTCACGTCTTCTCATACAACATCATGAGGGTTAGGAATGCCTCAGGCAAAATCACTTCACTTAAGTATTAACATGCAGGAACTGACTGCCTGACATTCACTATTGACCATTTCTTTCTACTTTGCTGAGTAAGATCAAAGCAGTTAAAATTCTTATGCCATATTCAAGATGTGTGTCACACTAAAATGGTTAAGGACAAACTGTCCCCCACTCTCTCTGCATTGAACAAAACTACAATGTCACACATTTTCTATTAGTGGAAGAGTATTTAACCTCATAGGATTATGAAAATAATGATTCCAATGATCATATATGTATTTTTAATTGTTAACTTAGTCATAGTTAGAAGGAAGAAAATATTACTTTCCATTTTCTGTTCCTAAAGGTATATACATTTATTCTCTACAATTGGAATGTACAGAATGAGCTCCCATAAATCAAATGCTGAGAGTAAGAAACCAAGAGGTAACATACACATTTAAGACACTGACTGAAGTACTATGTAAGCTATTAGTTTCAATCTTAAAATCATTAAATGGATTCCTTCTCTGCTTGGATACTATATTACAGGAATGAATGAGAGTTTCATTTCAGGAACTCTAAATCAACAGAGCAAATGCCATTCATAGAATAAAAGCAATAAATAACTATCAACTAAATATGCAAAACTATATACCAATAAACATGTTAAACTATCTGCCATGTAAACTTAACTAAAACTATTCTCTGGGAGCCCTAAATAAGTGATAGAAACATATAAAGACAATAAAGCCTCACTAGACACTGTCATTTGTGCTCACACCCTGACCAATGAACTCTACTACTCCTTTTTGACACTAAGTAATAACCAATTGCTTCTGTTTGCACATAAACAAATTGCTTCAGTATGGTAATTTGTCTTCATTTCTGTAAAGATTTTCTAGTCGACTTAATTGTGCCAACCACTATGTTTAGTATTATTTTGTATATATCATGTAGCATTTTCCTCTAAACAGTTTACATTTATAACTTATTAATTTTCATAGCAATCCAATTTAGATGGACATGGTTGCTAAGCTCATTTTATTAGAAAAGAGGCTTAACAATAGATTAAACAATTATTTTTTTCTGAATTATTCAGTTTTATGAAGCTGTATATATAACTAAAGACTATTTGAATCTAATCTCCTATGCTTTACTGCCCTTTCAGTAGCAGCATACAATGGAAAAGAATCAATCCAAAATACTACTGTAGAATATTTCTATTTTATTCCTGAAAATGATGTTATTTATTCCTCTGACATTACCCAAGAAAGGCGTATCTAAAGAAAGATTTTCTAAAAGGATATAGAAAAACAAAGACAAAATGAAGCACGGAGATAGCTGTAGGAGTAGGCTGTGTAAAGCTCTGGGTTGACCCTGGCATCAAAAAGTAATAGTTGGAAGGATGGATAGATAGGTATATAAATAGATAGGTAGATAGATAAGTAGATAGATAGATAGATAGATAGATAGATAGATAGATAGATAGATAGATAAACAGTCAGACAGCTAGACAGATGCATTGATGAATGAATGAATGGATGAATGAATGAATGAATGAATGAATGAATAAATGAATGTATAGATGAATGATACATGTATGAAGAGATAGATGATAGATGTTAGATTGATTGATTGATAGATGATAAATCATAGATAGAAGATAGATAGATAGATAGATAGATAGATAGATAGATAGATAGATGAGATACTATACATAGTCAGATAAATAATAGGTATAAACCACAGCATTGCAGTAGAGTTAATTTGGTAAGGATTTTATAGTCTTATTCTTGGGTCTAGAGAATAGATCAATGGGAAAAATACGTGCCATGCAAACACAAAGACCTGAGTTTGACTTCAGAAGCCAAATTAATATGCCAGGTCTGCTCATTCTTGTAATACTTGAGCTTAGGAAACAGAAATAGTCATGTCTCTAAAGGTAAATGGTATTTGATACCCAAGGAATTCTATATCATCTGATCTGCGATCATATATACATGCACGGATATATACATACATATATATATATAGGCATGAATACACACACACACACATATATATATATACACATATATATATATGTATATATATATGTATATATATATATATATTCTACATGTATATGAACATACAAATGAATTTGTACACAGGAAACTTATTCAAATTCTCAAAACATTATTTATGAATAAATAGAGAAGAAACACAAACATAGGAAGATTATAATAACATACTTTAGATAAAAAGAAATTTTATGTCAAAAGTGCATATTTTCTTGCTCATCTAACTTCATACTCCTGAAAAATAGCTGAAGAAACACATGCTTAGCATGACGTAGCCATTTCATTTTAGGTGGTCATTAGTTTTACTCTTAAAAATACATTCTGGGAATAACTGACAATGTAGTCTCTC
This sequence comes from Grammomys surdaster, assembly GCF_004785775.1. NCBI lineage: Eukaryota > Metazoa > Chordata > Mammalia > Rodentia > Muridae > Grammomys > Grammomys surdaster. The sequence goes on from NW_021604592.1 coordinate 6,497,444, forward strand.
TGAAGGTAGCTCATATGTGTTTTTTATCTATCTATCTATCTATCATCTATCTATCCATCATCAAGCCACCCATCCATCCATCCATCTATTCATCTATTGATCTACCAAGCTATTCCTTTTTTCAAAGTCTTTTTATTGGATATTTTATTTATTTACATTTCAAATGGTATCTCCTTTCCTGGTTTCCTCTCTAGAAACCCTCTCTCCTGCTGCTTCTATGGGATGGATCCCCAGGTGGCAGAGTGTCTGGATGGCCCTTCCTTCAGTCTCTGCTCTACACTTTGTCCCCATATTTTCTTTAGACAGAAGTCGTTCTGGGTTAAAAATTTGGAGATAGGTGGGTGTCTCCATACCACATCTTGGAGCCTTGCCTAACCTCTGGATATGGTCTCTATAGGTTCTCCCTCCCCATTGTTGGGCATTTCAACTAATCTCTTCCCCATTAGATCCTGGAAGTCTCTTACTTTCCTGGCATCTGGGACATTCCAGTATCTATCCCCAGTTCCCCATACCTCATTGATAAACACCTCTGTTCAAATTCTCCTCCCATACCTGATCCTGTAACCCATTCTCTCTCCCCATCCTCTCTTCTTTCCAAGTCATTTCCCACCCTCTAACTCCCTTGAGTATTTTGTTCTCCCTTCTAAGAAGGACTGAAGCATCCAAACTTTGGTTTTCACTTTTCTTGAATTTCATATAGTCTGTGAATTGTGTCTTGGGCATAACAAGTTTTTGAGCTAATACCCACTTATCAGTGAGTGCATACCATGTGTGTTCTTTTGAGACTGGGTTACCTCATACAGGACAGTGTTTTCTTTTTTCTTTTTTTCCTCATCCTTTTTTATTTTTCTCTTATTTGATATTTTCTTTATTTTCATATAAAATGTTATTACCCTTCTGGGTTTCCCCTCCAGAAACCCCCATACCCAATCCCTCTTCCAGCTGCTTCTCTGAGGGTGTTCCTCAACCAACCACCCACTCCTGCATCCCTGCCTTGGGATTCCCCTACACTGGGGCATAGAGTCTTCACAGGAACAAGGGCCTCTCCTCCCACTTATGCCAGCCAAGGCCATCCTCTGCTACATATGCAGCTGGAGCCATCTAGTTCCTAGTATTTCTGTGCTATTTGGTTGTTATTGTTCTTCCTATGGGTTGCAAAACTCCTTCAGTTCCTTCAGTCCTTTGTCTAACTCCTCCACTGAGAACCCTGTGCTCAGTCCAGTGGTTGATTGTGAGCATCTGCCTCTGTATTTATCAGGCTCTGGTAGTGCCTTTCTGGAGACAGATATATCAGGCTCCTGTCAGCAAGCACTTATTGGTGAATGCAAAAATGCCTGGGTTTAGTATATGGGATACTGTATATGGGATAGATCCCCAGGAAGGTATCTACCTGCCTGTCTCTGAACCAGTACCATACAGCTTTCAATCAAGATTGCTCTGTAATACAGCTTGAGGTCAGGGATGATGATTCCCCCAGAAGTTCTTTTATTGTTGATAATAGTTTTTGCTATCTTTGGTTTTTAGTTATTCCAAATGAATTTGAAAATTGCCCTTTCTAAACCTATGAAGAATTGAGTAGGAATTTTGATAGGGATTGCACTGAATCTGAAAATTGCTTTCAACAAGATGGCCATTTTTACTATATTAATCTTTAAGCAGACTTTTACTTCCAGGACAAAATTGATGGCTGAGAAAGTAAAGAAAATTATCAAATCAGAAAGTCTACTTCAGATTCCATATAAAGGACTGTCACAGGTCAACTAGACTTTGGTCCTTTAAAACATATATATATATTTAAAAAAATAAGGAAAATTTTCAAGTGGTGATTTTTTTCAAAGTAGTAACAAGTAATATGCTTCTTTACAAGGAAGTGTTTGTAAATTCTCTAGTCCTAGTATAGGTTTTTCAGCTCCTTATCTCTTTTCCTGAGAATGAAAGATAAATGTGGTACATTGGTATTTGTCAGCTTTAGCCAAATCAATGAGTTGATGTCATATTTGTACCTCTATACTGTGTTGGTTATTTTATTATTTTATTTTAATTTAATTTAAATTTTTTGTTTGTTTGTTTCAACACATCTTGTTCTTCAGTGTCATGGTTCCTTTGGCCTTAACCGCATACTTTTGAAGTAAGTACAGCCACTCCTTCACCTTCTTGGTCTTCAGTTTCCCACCAGGTTTGGGGGTGTACAGCTCTAGTGTTCATGGGTCACAAGGCCAGAGTCTTGTACCTCTTGTCCTTGTTAATTTCCTGACGTCTTCTTACTGAGTCTGGATAATGAGGCTGAGGACATGAGTGACGGATTGGAGAGCTTGGCCATGGAGTCACCTGTCACCTTCACAGTGTGAAGCTGATATGCATCCACCTTCAGATCATCTAGTGGTTCAGCAGCTGCTTCCTGCCAAGCAGGTTCACAGGTTCGCAGTCTGAATCGTGGCTATTGATGCATTCATTGCTCACTGCTGTCTGTATTGAGTATTTCAAAGACGATTCATCACTAACATGTTTTATCAATGCTTACATATTCTTGGTTAGTAATATAACTCAATATAGTTATATAAACACACACACACACACACAATCTTTTGTGTCTTCTACAGATCTTTTCTTGATGCCCAAGAAGAATAGTGTCTCACACTCAGTTTGTTCCCATCAATTATACAATGTTCTCTTTTCACTATTTTGGTAATAAAGAAATAGTATTTCTCTTCTGGCAATGAAACTAGCATATTCAGCACAGAGTCGAACAATAAAATAAAAACCCTTGCTAATAAGATAAAAGGTGAGACTAAGTTACTGAATTTGTCTTCATCACAGAAAACTAAAAAAAAAAACTAATTGAATACAGTATTTCAATTATATACAAGTTTCTGAAATCGCATCCAAAAAATTAAAGAACATAATGAGTCCCAAGATAAGTGCAATGATGAAAAAAATCTAAGTAGACATTGATATACATGATCCTTTCAAAACATTTTCATATAGGGTTAAAGAATGAGTAGAGTAAATAGACTTTAGAAGTTGTAGAAATGAAACATCATAGCAGAATCTTCACCAGAGCCTAACATATACAAAGGCGGATGCTCATAGCTAACCATTGAACTGATCAAGGGGTTCCCAATGGAGGAGCTAGAGAGAAGACTGAAGAAGCTGAATGGGGTTGCATATGATTAAAAATAAGAAATATTTTCATCCAGCAGAAATCAGCTAATATTTTTTAACTTATAAATATATTTCCTTCATAATTTAATTACCAAAGTGCAGGATAGGTTATGAGGATGGAGTAAGAGAATAGCAGTAATAATTTTAAAACTGATAAACTGTGCACTAGAACATATAAAAATATATTTTTAATCTTACAGAGACCACCAGTGAACTACAAATAGTCATCTGAGAAGGGTAGGAGTGGGGCGGGATTTAAAGGAAATAGAAGTATATTAATTATGTCCTCACCTAAAGTGAAGGATCAATATATACTCTAAACAGGTGATTATATTTTATATTCATACCACAATAAATTTAGCCACTTAAGGACAAGACTAAGTTTTTTGAAAGATCATTTAGGAAAAGACGAAACAAACATCATCCTACAATCAAGGAAAGAAGAAAAACATCAAAAGCAAGATATCATAAGAGTGACCTCAAGAAAACACAGAACAGCAAATATCATGCCCATATACATCCATAGCAAGGATAATATGACAATAATTTAGAGATAAGCATAAGTTTGGGGGAAATAATGTTCTAGACAAAAAAGCGTAAACCTATATTGATTCTAAGATTGAAAAGAGTTTACACAAGTCCCTAGAAAAATCTACAACTGGTATTTTGCTAAATGGATGTCCTCTTGATTTTTGTTTTGAAATAAATGTTTTTTTTTATTTACATGTTTTATAGCGAGGATACTACATTTCCAGGTACCTAAAGTCAAAATTCAACACACTGATATAAAACTTCTATTTAAATCAATAGGGTTCTTTTATGATATTGATCTGTTTACAGTAATATTTACAAGAAGGGAGGCAGAGGCAGGGGGATCTCTGTGTTTGAGGCCTGCTGTCCTACAGAGTTCCAAGACAGCTGCTGCTATACAGAGAAGCCCTATCTCCAAAAAAACAAAATAAAAACAAACATAAACCAAAAAGCTTTTAATCAAGAGAATCACTTTATGTCTTTTTCTGTGTCTGATTTGCATAGATTCACTGCAGGGATATTTTAATTGATCATGTTTTATAAGAATATGAATATGTGAAGAAATTATAAGCAGCACAGAAATCTATTTTGAGGACATGCTAAACCATCAATATGTTTTTACTCTTAGATTAGTGCTTCTCTCAGTCTTCCTCAGAGAAGCATCTTATTACAGAAGTTCCCAGTTAGGGTATTAACTTAGATCTAGTCCAACTGATAACAAACATCCTGGAGTGGTTGGCTATAGAAAGAACATCTGTACTGCCCCCTCTAAGACCCTCAAGCTCAGCGAGCATCAAAGAAGAGGTGATGAAAAGAATCCAAGGCAAGAGAGTGGGAAGCTGTTCTGCAAAGGATGCCTTCTGGCCATGGCATGGTATTTGCACTCATGAATTTGTTACAGCTGTAGTTATTTACATGAAAACTCACCCATCAACATTGCATTATGGATGAAGTAAGGCTCACAAGACCCATTGCTTGCTAGTGTTCCATCATCTGTTAACAGATGCGATGGAGGGTGGGAAGCAGATAATGTCATTTTCCTTGGTGATGTAGCCATTGACAAGCTGTCCATGCTCCAGTAAATAAACTCCTGCTATCATATAAGCAGCTCTAATTCAAACTCAATGGGTCACAAATATAAAATACAGACATGATTAATTGGTTTTTACACTTATTTGACAGAAGATTTTAAAGATAAAGGAAAGTGACAAAAGAGGGCATTGGAGGGGAAATTGTTATAATATATATATGTATATATACATATATATATATGTAATTGTTAAATGTTAAATATCTATTTTTAAAGGCATTTTTACTCCCAAACTAATTTAAGTAGTCCTGATACTGAGAAAAGTCCTAATCCACAGAGTTTCCTTATTCATATATTTGTACAATATTGTGTTATACTTAGAAGAACCCATGCTCACCACTGCCTTGACAACAATCTCAGTTCTGGTAGTGGATTCTAAAGCATCCTATCATATGGTTTTAGAGATTCATATTCATTCTGGGAACAGTCTTGCCTAGCATACAAAAACAAAACAAAACAAAAACAAAAACTTAGCTTCTCTCAGTTCCAGAGAAAACTGATCTCGATCTGACCTTGGATCTTGAAGGCTCTCTGATATTCCTTACTATGTGTTGGTCAGTCACCCTCCAAAATATCTCTGGTGCAGACCTGCATATCTTGGTCTGTTTATTAAAAGTAAAAACAATGTCCTCATAAATATTCATATTATCTATTCTGTGGGACTGTTCTGCTTTTTGGGGGGACCTACATTTTGACTTAAAATGAGGCTTTCTAGGTTCCTAACAGAAAGCATACCAAAATTTATGCATGTTGCTGTAAAACAACCACAATCATATCATTATATGATACCTGTCCTACTGTCATTTCCTGGAGAAGTTTCCATTTGTAGGGTTCACGCCAGATTTCCAACCTATCAAAAGGCTATCAATAAAAAGTTTGTATGTCGTGCCAGCAATGGCTACAGGACTTTTGCTCAAAAATAGGATTATGAATTCCCATAGGTGAAACCTCAGGTTGGAGGCATATTGAATACTTATATGTGGGAAAACTGTCTATGAAAACTGGAAGTAGTATTTTCTCCTTCAAGTTCATGGGCACCTAAGTTTCAACCAACCACTCAGAATTTGGCAAACCTGACATCATCAAGAGCAACATAAAACACCAGAAATAGCTGACCTTAAAGAACTTGCGATTAACAAATTGAAATAGAATACAAAATAATTCTTAAAGATGCTCATTAATATGAAAACTGATGCAGAACATTGAAAGACAATTAGACAAAGCTGGGAAAATAAAAGACAAACAAAACCGTAAAGAACAGAAATGATCCAAAACAACCAAAGAGATCTGTGGAAGCTGAAGAACACAATAAATGTTCAGGATTCAGCAAGAACATCAATAGCCTTCTGAATAGTCAGAGAGATTCAAAATTAATTTCTAGATATTCATCTTTGGAAGATCAAGCTGCTAGACCAAATCAATACATATCAGTAGATTATACAACAAACTTGTATTTCTCATGTTTCTGGAAGTTACATGGCAAAAGTCTAGATGTTCATGCGGTTGATAAAGGCCTTCTTCTTGCTTATATATTCACATGACAGAGAAAGGTTTCACTTCCCTTAGGTTTTATAGGGATATAACTCATATCTCGGATCTCAACTCTTTGACCTCATATAAAATAATACCCTCACCCAAATTCCATCTCTAAATGTAGTCATGTTCGGGACTATGACTTCTACATCTATTTGAAAAGTACAGAGATATTGAATCTGTTGCTAAATGTATATTTATATGTAACTATTATATTGTGTTTAACATACATACTCAAATATATTTATATATTATAAATAAATGTTATATATATTGAATATATGTCAAGTATATAGTTCTTTAAATATATTTAAAATGAAGTTAAAAATAAAATATTAAAATCTAAAGAAAATAACTATTATTTTGATACTGAGTACAATACCTAATAACCCCGACTCTGTTACTATACCAAGGTTTAAACTCAAGGCAAAATATATCAAATAGAGTCAACAAACTTTTAGTAGTAAAAGTGCAATCCATAACAAATGTAGAACACTAATGTTCAAGTGTCTTAAATCAGATTCTAGAAATAAAACTAATAAAGTTATAAGTTGACTATAAGATGAGTCATTAAAGCTGAAACAGTAAAAACTATATTGTGTGTTCATCATGTTGGAAAATGTGAAACCAATACTATAATCTTAGATAGCAGGAAAAGAAAATAACCACCCTAGAAAATGCCAGGGTCAGGGACAACATTAAATGTATCTTTGGTGATAGGGCAGAGAATGCAAAAATAAAATTATGAAATATTTAGAAACTTTCATGCATAATTGAGTTTAGGATTTTATGCAATATAATAATAAGACACAATGTTTATAAGGAAATGATCAGCAGACTTTACTAATTTTCACAACATTTTGGGATAGCAGAGTATCATTAATAATGTCAAGGTTTGACTGTTATAAGGGATAGGTCTCAAGTTGGGTCAGCCATTGGTTGGTCATTTTCTCAGTTTTTGCTCCATCTTTGTCACTGTGCATCTCATAGGCCAAACAAATTTTGGCTTGGAGATTTTGTGTGTGGATTGATGTTCCCCTCTTTCCACTAAAAGTCCCACTTGGTTACAGCAGATGGCCAATTCAGTCTCCTTATACCATGCTATAGAACTCTCAGCTAGTCCAAGAAATGACCCCATTAATTTCTGTTCTCACTCCCAACCCTCTCTTGCACCGCTCCTCCCACACCTGAAACTCATCTACACTCCCTTTCTCACCCCCTCTTTTACCCCCTCTCCTTATTGTATCCACCTCCGACTATTTTATTTTCCAGTCTGTGTAAGATTCACCATCCTCCCTTGGTCCCTCATTATTACTTATATTTTTGGGATCTGTGGATTGAGGAATGACTATCCTATACCTTATGGCTAATATGTATACATGAGTACATACCATATGTGCCTTTCTAGATCTGAGTTACCTCACTCTGGATGGTATTTCTGAGTTACATCTATTTGTCTCCAAATTTCTCCCCTGGGCATATACCTAAACCATGCCCCACTGTACCCCCAGGGCCCTTCCACAACTAAACTCATGGCAGCGCTATGCAGAATAGCCAGAAACACCTGAGCTATTGGTATTCTGTTCAGGAATTCAACTCCTGTGCCAACATGTTCAAGGCAGTTTCCCACTTTCTCCTCTATTAGATTCGGTTTGTCCATTTTTTGGATGTCTTTGATCTACTTGGATTTGAGCTTTGTTCAGGGTGACAAACATAGATTTATTTGCATTCTTCTACATGCAGACATCCAGTTAGACCATCACCATTTGTTACAGATATTTTCTTTTTTTTCCACTGTATGGTTTGGCTTCTTTGTCAAAAACCAAGGGTCCATAAGTGTGTGGGTTTATTTCTGAGTCTTCATATCAATTACATCAATCAACCTGTCATTTCTTATGCCAATATCATGTACTTTTTACCGGTATTGCTTCCTAGTATAGCTTTTTAATCAAAGTATAAATCATATCAGAAATGTCATATTTATATTTTGGTAACACTAACAGTCTTTTTACAATAAAAGCCATCTAAATCATTAGTAGAGAGGTGTTTTAGGTTGCTTCCTGTTACAGTGATGAAACACTGACAAAAGTAACATGAAGAGAAAAAGAGTGTGTTTGCCTTTCAAAGCTACAGTGCACCACCAAGGCAAATCAAGGCAAAAACTCAAAGCGGGAACTGAATCAGAGACCAAGGACTTACAGTGCTTACTGGCTTACATGGAAGTACAGTTACTTACTATCATTTTTATACAGCTTAGGCCCGTTAGCTCTGAAATGACACAGCTTATATTGGGCTTGTCATGATTGCTAGAACAATTAGCAATCAGGAATATGCATAGACAGGACTACAAGTTAATCTGATAGAGACATTTCCTCAACTTCGGTTCTCTTTCCAAGGTATGTTGACAGCCAGTGTTAGCCATTACACAAAGGGGGCACAGATAGATGACCTGATGTAGATTATAATGTTAACAAAAGCAGGGTACTTGATATTTATGGACTACTTATGCTGTGTCCAATTTCTATTCATTTTATATGTGCTCCTATTTTTTTATTGTTTTTAAAATACTTTGTTGAAACATATTATTAACTTTGTTTAAGGGATCCCACTGTCTTACATTAGTTTTTAGTGTCATAGAGCTAGTAAATGAACCACTATTAGTACAGACAACCAATCTCCAAGCCTCTTCTCATAGCCCCTGTATAGTATAGTGCTTGTCTTTATCAGTGCACACAATTTGAAAACACCACAAGTTAACTTGTTACAGGAATCGCATGAGAAACAGTTGCTAATTTCATTGTTTGATTATAAGTTATATTCAACTTATCAGCAACTGTTGATAACTCACTCTGCATGTGGATCTTTCTGATAAATACTTACACTCAAAACCCCAAATTAGATTGTGTCACAATTGTTTTGAGGCTTTAGAATCAGCACAAGGGAGGTATATTGTCATTGAGTAATATTCTATAATATTTCAGTACTATAACAAAGATCATAATGGTATCTTCTTCAAGAAATGTTGCTGTGCAATTATAGCTATTTGAATGATACCCATTTACTGAATATTGCCTTTTGTTCCTTACAGTTAAGACATTCATCACTTCTGATCACCCTTAAACAAATAACTCATATTTCCTCTTTTTTGTTGAAGACATTTCCACATATGTCATGAGAATCCTTGAAATAATTTTACTATCAATTTTAAACTTTGAGTTTTTCTTTAAATTGATACTATGTGTTCATTATAAACATTATTATATTGTAAAATATGTACAAATCATGAAAGGTTTCATTCCTGCTAATTAACAAATGTAGTTCTTAACAGATGTTTTTTTAAAAATATCACAAAATTCACTCCACTTTTGTCAATAATACACTGTATTATCAATAATTATAGCCACTTTTGCCTGTGATTTCTACAGTACAAAAATGGGTATTTTTCTTCATCACATAGAAAATCACAATAATCCTGAACATTCTCAACAAGATTCATTTTTTAAAAGAATGTGAATAGAATATAAATTATACAGGAATATCAAAAAAGCATGTATTATTAACTTGTGATCTTCATATGTACCTAGAATGTTAACTAATGTAGTTAATAATTAACTAAAAGAAATTGCAGAAATGCAAAACTTCAAAACGAATAAGAGGTACAAAAAAATCTTGTTACTTGTAATAATTCAGAGCATGTAAGTTTTTATTACCTTTCAAACATTCATGCTAAATTTTGGTTTACTTTAACATCGAGAGTATGTACTCTAGGAAGATGGATAGAAGAAACACTCAGAGGGGAAAAGAATTAAGAAACACCTATAGGTTACTGTACATGTTTCTTCTTCCTTCTAAATTTAGATACACCTTCCAAAAGCCCATGGGTTTCCAAGTGTATCTATTAATAATTCTATCCTTTGTCTATGCCAGACCTCTTAACTGTGTCTGCTA
>NW_021604592.1:6508107-6527348 GCF_004785775.1 Grammomys surdaster
TCCATTTCTTCAATGAGGTTGCCACGTGAAAACCTGAAGCCTCCCACCCTACCCATACCCAGAGACTGCTTAACTCCGAGAAGTACTGACACTTCAGGCTCACAGTTGAGTCCCCCACCCTGCCCCAATACCTGACCTAACCGGGACCTCCTGGGGCCGAGAAGACAGAGGACCTCCCAGACTGCTGGAGACAAACTTTTCTTCTGGTTCACATCTGAGGCCAGGAGCAGATCCTGTGCCCCACTCACCACCCACCCACCACTCAGAGACAGTTTAACCCCCAGAAGTTCTAACACCCCTGGCTCACAGATGAGTACTCTCCCTGAACATGGCTTAACTGGGACCCCAGGGGCCCAGAGGACACAGGACCTCCAGCCCTGCCAGAGACACACCTTCCTTCACATTCCCATCTACCCCTGGGAGCAGATTCCGTGCTTCAGACCCCCTCCTCACCCTCTCCATATTCAGAAACAGCTTGACCTCAAGGAGTTCAGACACAGCCAGACTCACAGAGGAGTTTTCGTCATACACAATAAGAGAAGTCTCTAGTTCCCATGGCCTTTGTAATAATGAGTATGCCTTTGTGTTCAGTTCTAAAGTAATGAACCTCATATTAAATTTACTTCCGTGTACTATTGACATCATTATTAGACCTTCATATTCATCTGGTTTTCTTCATTGCAAACAATGTATTTTTTTTTTTTGTCCTAGCGTAGTCAGAGTCCTGCCTGAAGCCCACTTCTTTGTCCTTGGCCAATGTCATATTCCTACCAAGCAGTCCATTTCCTTGTTCTTAGTCAATGTCAAGTTCTTGCCAAGCAGCCCCAAAAGCTCTCTGCCTCTCCCATTTTTTTATTTCATAAACAAGACTGAGCATGTCTTAGGTCATTCTGACAAAAATGCCTTCCATATTAGTCGTGGAATATGCATTATCAAAAGCAATGTACTTCTGTCTTAGGTTGGTAAGGCTCTGTGCAGAATCTTACTTGTACTTGGCTTGCCAGCCTGTTAAATTAATAACTCTGTCTGGGGTCCATTTCCAGTTTCAAGCTATGTACTTTAGCTGTCAACATGTTGATGTTGTTAAAGACAAGTTTTAACACAATGATTAGGAATAAAAGTATTCCCAGGACAAAAAGGGCTAGCATGATCAAGCTACATATGCCATTCTTGAAGCTTGACTAAAATAGAAATACTGACCTCATGCCATGGATAATTTTATCAGCAGTATCTGCTGCATCAAAACACAGCAGAGCAGCAGGAATCTAAATTGTAGGCTAGAACAAAGAAGTAATTTCAGGCAGGAATCTAATTAGACTAGAACAAAGAAGTAGGCTTCAAACATGAAAATGACTTTGGGCTAGGACAGGGAAATTGGCTCAGATATTTTGGTCATCCTGATAAGCCCTTAGAAACAGTAATCATGGGACTGATCATGGAACTTTGTTTATTGCCTTGCAGTTCTTTGACTATTTGTGTTTATTGTCTTGCTTGTTCCTTGACTATTTACATCTATTGTATTGCTAGTTCTGCAACCTAGAACTGACCTTAATACTTGCATGCAATTAAAATTAAATTTGTTTAAATTAAAATTAATTAAAATTGTTCAAGAGCAAAGAGAAGAAGGGGGAATCAGATAGGGGGTTTCTGGTGGTGGGGGAACGGGAAAGGGGATGAAATCTGAAATGTAAATAAATAAAATATCCAATAAATAAAATCTGTAGGATCTCAATTCAACATCACTGTTGAGCTGCCAAGCCTGAATTGTGTCCCTGATCAATCAGTCTTTGAGTGTACCATTCAATAAACCATCCCTATTTGACTGAATAAAAGGGGAGTGGGATAGAAAAAAAAAAACACAATGCAAACATTGTAAACAATGACTTTTTTAACCAAAGTCAAGATGCTCTGCCTATTTTCATTAAATATCCCATGTCCTAAATAACAGAAAATTTGTTAAATTTGTTTGTGTTGTATTTTTAATTTATTTTTTTAATAATTCCATACATAGCTATAACTGGTTCTATTTTCAATTCAGTTACTCCGACAATAGAACATTTTTCTTCCTTCAGTGTGACTGCTGGTGGATGGATAACATTTACTTATTTGTAAAAGGGCCAACCTCTATTGCCAAAGTGTTTTCCTTATTTTGTCACTTTTGTGACATTTATTTTATTTAATCTCTATTTTAGCTCATTGTTAATATCGCGTGGTATCCATGTTTCATAAGCTCCTTTCAGAATAGACATGAGTCAAAAACAACAAACAGAATATGAACACAGGTTTTTGAGCAGAAAAGCTTGACTGAAATTTGATAATACAAATTAATCTATTTCTAACGAAATAGATTAATGAACAAATACACTTCTTCAACTTATACACTATTCCCTTCTCCTGCCCTCTTGCCTGTTTCATTCAGTTTTATAGATGAGGTACAGATAGAAGCTCTCTCACAATAGTTTCTTTATATATGCACATAAACACACACAAACAAACATGTAAAGAAAGACATATACATATATGTTTTATATAATAAAATTTAAAGTTTGTGCCTGAGGAAACACCTGAGATTATGTAATGATATGAAATATGCAATAATCCTATTGCTATTGCTTATGAAATACAAATTTAAGGTCCATTACAAGTAAACATATCTGTACCATTTTATTATATCCACTTGTGTTTGACTGTCTGTCCACATAGCTGTGATGTATTCTTGGTGCAGCCAAATTCCCAGCATGAACCAGTGGTCTCTATTTACCATGCTTCGGAATATGTCAGGAAAAATAACACTGGAAATATTGTTATAAAATGGTCTCTGATACCTATTATTTATACTATTCATTTTCCACAGCTTTCACTGAAGCCTCTGGAGCCATGCCAGTGGAGATATTTGTCATAGCAAAGTCTTAATGAAACCTAGGGAAGGATGAGCCTCTAAGGAGATGACAAATGATACCTAGTCTCAGGGGACCTGTGGGCTTATGTGACAGGTTACTTGTAGAAGTTTGTTTTAGAGGAAGAAAATTTTGAAAACACTTTTCCTTTCTTTTAAGTACTTGTCTTTTGCTAAGAAAAAATGCATAACAAACACCATGTTTTTTTTAAATACTGATTATGTCCTACAACAACTTGCTGACACAATATGAACCACAGAGAACACATGAAAACAAGACTTTGTCCTTGATAGATAATCCATGGAAAGTTTAAGGATTATTTTAATATTTAAAACAATGAAGTTCATAACCATATTGTAAAGTTTTTTCCATGTTTCTTTTCTTTTCTTTTTTTTTTTTTGAGACAGAGTTTCTCTGTGTAGCCCTGGCTGTCCTAGAACTCACTCTGTAGACCAGGCTGGCCTCGAACTCAGAAATCCGCCTGCCTCTGCCTTCCAAGTGCTGGGATTAAAAGCGTGCGCCACCACTGCTGGCATTTTTCCATGTTTCTATATAGGTAGCTATAACTGTTAGGAAACCACTGCTTGCCAGGAAATATTATGCATACACACTGATATGACACAGAGTCATGCTATCAAGAAGTGACACGCCTCCTCCCTGTTATTAGGGCTGCACACTTCAGTATGAAACTTGAACTTTTCTTTATGTTTATATGAGCTAGAAAGTCCCTTTTGTCTTCAAATAAACTTTTCACATGTTTTTATCACCAATGGCTTCCTGCCTAACACTTTAGCATCACCAACAATCTCACTAACATGTGTCTTTTTTGCATGCTCAAAATGATCATGTCACATATTGCCTAAATCTGGATGTTTGTGAGAGGAGTAAAAACAGTAGCTCTGTATCAGGTTGATTCCAAACAAAAAAAAAGGCAAGTCATATTGATAAATCCTTTAGAAGATGCCATGAATCCAATAATTCTCCAAGGGCTTCTTATTAATCCTTTTTTTCATACACTGATCATGTTACTATCTTTGGCTGAATTTCTAGTAAAATTAAATTCTGCTCCTTAATTCTGACACAGCCAAGAAGCAAATTCATTTAAAGTCCTAGTTTAAGAGATGCTCTTTCAGTGTAAGTACTAAGCCTGACACATACCTTCTCAAAAACAACACAATATGGTAAATATATCATTGGCCTCAGAAGAACTGCTTAGTAAATAAATCAACTGGGACACCTTATTCATTTAAAACTGTGAACTATCTGTGTCAAATGATTAATATGTATATCTAGCCATTCTGCCATAATAGCCAGTGAAGAGATGGAGAGAAAATATGGATAGTGGGTGACAGGTAGAAGAAAATAAGAAATATTGTTTAAAATTAAGAAAAGGTTCATTAAAACATTGAATACAATAACTTTGGCTACTTAACCTCTCCCCAAAGCCCAGACCATCTGAGGCTAATAACAAGGTTCCATGAATTGTTTTCCTTTCAGAATGAAGTGGTTTGTTCTAATTGAATGAGCCTAGTACACTTTCTGCATGTAGAATAGATTTCTAAATTAATTTTTCACTCCCCCTGTCATCTGAAACCATCTAAGGTAACACAATTTTCAACAATTTAAAAACAAATGACTTCAATTCCACTGGTCTATATTTTATGCCTTTTAAAAAATTAACTGTTATCACAGCTCAATGTGCCAAGTGTCAACCTTATCAAATTTCTCAGTGCCCAAGAAAATGAATGTAATTGCTTCCTCTGTATGATATATTGTACATAATTGGCTTCCTATCACAAAGCAGCTGGAAAATAGTCACAAAATCTGAAAGAAGCCCGCATTTGTATTCAGGTCACAGGCTCAAAATGTGTGTTTTTGCTTTAATGTAGGCTGTGACAAAAGCAACAACAAAATGTGGTTGTTACAAAGAAACTAATGGAAACAAACATAAGAAGTCATCAATTATTTTGTAGAGTTCCATTACTCTAAATAGTGTTAGTGAGTTCAACACAATATTTCCTTGATATTTTGAATTCTTATTAACATGATTTCAAATTCATATTGTATCAAATATTTTGAAATTAATAGAAGTGTTAAGTCCATGTTTCCCTCACTTACTTGGAGGTACTTCCATCAGGTCCCTTTCATCAGGAGACATAGAGATAGAAATATACTTTTTTCTCTGTGATGAACATGCTTATTAATACCTTTTAAAAATGTGTGTGTGTGTGTGTGTGTGTGTGTGTGTGTATCTGTGTTTGCATGCCTGCCTATATGTGTGTCTTTGTGCATACCACCTGAGCAATTTGTAGTGATCACAGGACAACTTTTAGGAGCTGGTTCTCATTGTCCAACTTGTTTTGAAGCACAATCTCTCTCAAAGTATTTCTGATATTTCTATCTCCTATTTTATCAAAAGATCACTGGACTTACAAATGTATACTACCATAAATGGCTTTTAACCTAGATATGTCAGAGAGAAAAAGAAACATGGAGACGGAAATACACTATGAAATGCTAACATTTTATGAAATATTGACATTTGGCAAATCTTAGTAATCTCATAACTGTCTACAGTCTTATTTCATTTTACTTATTTAAAATCCAGCCACCCTCCGACTAGTCTTCCCTCCCACAGTTCCTCATCTCATTCCTTCTTCCCCTGTATCCTAGAAGAGGTTCCCCGCTACTAGGTCTCTCCCCTCTCTGGGGCCTCAAGTCTCCCAGAACTAGGTCCACCTTCTCCCAGTGAGGCCAGACCAGACAGTCTTCTGCTATATACATGCTGGGGGCCTCAGTCCAGCTCCTGTATGCTGCCTGGTTGATGGTTCAGTTTCTGGGAGCTCTTACGGGTCTAAGTTATTTGAGAGTTCTGATTTTCCTATGAGGTTTCACTCCCATTCAGCCTCTTCAATCCTTCTCCTAACTTAAACATAGGGGTCACTGACTTCAGTACAATGGTTGGGTGTAAGTGTCTGCATTGGTCTCAGTCAGCTCTTGCTTGGGCCTCTCAGGAGACAGCCATGATAGGCTTCTGTCATTAAGTACATCATAACATCAGTAATAGTGTCTAGCCTTGATGCCTCTACCCACCATGAGATAGAGCCAAATGTGGGCAAGGTACAGGACCTCATTTCCTTCAGTCTCTTCTCTATTTTGTCTACCATATATGTCCTTTAGGGTCTGGGTTACCTCACTCAGGGTAATATTTTCTAGTTCCATTCATTTGCCTGCAAAATTCATGATGTCCTCATTTTTATTAGCTGAATAGTATTCCACTGTGTAAATGAACCACATTTTCTCTATCCACTCTTCAGTTGAGTAACAACTGGGATATTTCCAGCTTCTGGATATTATGAGTAAGTATGCTATGAACATAGTGGAGTACATATATTTCTGGTATGGTGAGGCATCTTTTGGGTATATGCCCAAGAGAGGCATAGCTCGGTCTTCAGGTAGATCTATTTCCGATTTTCTGAGAAACTGTGAGATTGATTTCCAGAGTGGTTGCACCAGTTTGCAATCCCACCAACAATGGAGGAATCTTCCTCTTTCTCCACATCCTTGCCAGCATGTGTTATCACTTGAATTTTTGATCTTAGCCATGCTGATTTATATAAGGTGGAATCTCACAATCATTTTTATTTGCATTTCCCTGATGTCTACGGTTCTACATATCAAAAAAATTGAAATGTCAGTCTCAAATATAGATATTAAAACCATGGTATAAGGATGCTTCATAGACACTTGAAGAATGTGATGACTATGAGTTAAAGGATAAATACTTCTGTAGCTCTGAAGGGCAGAAGAAAGTTCATATCAGCCACTTATTTACTTATTTCAGTTGCTGAAGTTTCTGGCCACATTAGAATATTATAAATGTAGTTTGGAAATATTTTCATCCTATCCATCTTATATCCAATATAAACAAGAATGACTGAACATCTGCTTGATGAAACTTAGATAATTTACTGAGATATCTACACATTAGTGAAAACAAAACAGAAAACCCTCCCCCATCTCTCAGGGAACATTTTAGAAGAGAGGAAGGAATGAATATAAAAGCCAGAGGTTACAATAGACTAATATGAAACAGTGTCTTCTGTATATTTCAAGGCCATTGACCTCGTGAGCATTTATGGCTATGGTTGTCTTCAGGTCTATCCCAGGTCAAGTCAAATTTCCAATATGTTTTAGAGAGGAGCATATGAGCTCCACCCCAAACTGAGTAGATATAGAAGCTGAAGTCCACAAGGTAGGAAGCACCAATTTTCTTTCAAAAATGGCCCTTTTAGGATACCCATGGCTTTAGTACATTTTACTATGCATATGCATTTCATGTAAGAATAGAGCTAACTGGTCCCAGTGGGCTATGAAAAGAGGCCATGAACTTGAGGAGTAAATGTAGCTGGGGGCTTTGGGAGGAGCCAGAAAGTGAATAGAAGATTAATGCAATCATAATATACTATATACAGAATACACTCTGAAATTATCAGAGTAAATATAAGCACTAGAAAATGACTTTATAATTAGATAATATCAAGCTTCATTTGGTAAATCAGCCATCATGCATGTATATGTACACACATACACACACACACACACACACACAAACATACACACACACACAAAGTTTCCCAAGAGCTTACTAGAGTTGCTTATTCTGGAGAAACAGTTCCCATAGCAAACTGCCCTTTTTCCTGTAGTTGGCTAGTAAGAAAGCAATATGTATCAATGTCTTCTTACTGGCAGGATGAGAGGGAATACAAACAGAACTAGGGATTCTCAATTTCCTCCATACATCCATGTATCATATCTGTGTGACATTTTGGAACCCTTCAGTAGGAACTTTGAATGTGAGAGTAGAGTTGATGATTGAAGGGCCAACGTACAATGACGAGGACAGAAATAAAGGAGAACTACAGAGTATAAGATGATAAGGGGCTCAGGGAGACTCATAGCTTTCATGTCTAGCAGTTAATCAGACAGAAGCAAAATCAGTCATCAGATTCATTGGCCTGAGGTCAGAGAAAAATTCCCTTAGACTGCTGGATAAATAAGCTTGAGAGAATTACAAGAGCATTCTGAAGATAAAGAGTTCTACAACTGCTCCAGTAAACACACACACACACACACACACACACACACACGCATGCATGAGAATGGATGATTAAACTATTCAGACTAAATAATTGTCCTCTACTGATAAAGTCTTGATACATTGGTACTATTATTTTCATCCCCAATGTACCTAAGTTCTTAATGCTAAAATCTAAGTTCTTATTCTTCTGACTTAAGGTATTTATTTCTCTCCACTTAATTTAAACTGATGATAAGAACAGAAGATAGAAACTTACTAGGCTGCTTCAGAGTAGGACACTCATGAGTAAATTCTTTCTATAGAAACAACATGAGCAACTATAGGTCTTAATGATAATTCATTTAGAAAGATAATTCATTTAAAAAGATAATACCTAGGTGAAATTCATTTATTCATATCAAAATTATTTTAGAGTATGGAGAGTTAATATACTGATGAAACATGCCAATTACTGAAAAGACACTGTTATTGGCTACTTGGCTAGGAGTTGGAAAGGATCAGATGCCATTTGATATTCTAGCAATAAACACACTCAGCAACATCATCTAATGTGGCATATTCCATTACTTTCTTGAATTAACTTTCTCATATATCACATCAGACATGGACAAGATGATAACAACTTACTTGAGTACTTATTCATTCTAGTAAAATTATTTCCTTAAGCTTTAATGTAATGTTGACTTGAACGAGATCTCTGAATTTGATGCATTAAGCAAAAAGATACATAGCCTGAAGGACTATAGCACAACCGAGAAAAAAGAAACACTTTTCTATAGATCCTTGGCCAAATGACTACAATTCTACATGCCTCATTTTCCTTGGCTTTTAAATGGAGACTATAATAGTCTCTAATTTATAAAGTTGTTACAAGAGTTAAATGAGTTAATGTATGAAAACACTTAGCCCAATGTCTGGAACATAGTAAATGTTCAATAAACATTATCATTCAATTCTCAGTTGAAAGAATGTGAAGATTAAAGATCATGTTCATGCCTGTTTAATGGGAAGGAACAGATAGTTACTGAAAAGCCAATGTTATTAGGCTTTACCCCTCCCTTTTCTATAGTTAGCATTCATTAACTCTTTATTTCAGATTTTAAAACTGATAACTATAAAAGCCCAGGAGACTGCCAAAGTACTACAGAGGGCAGGATGATCAATGACAAATCAAACTTGGGGTTTTCATGAGGTAAAATACTCCCCTCGTCACTACTGAACAGTCTAACGCTCTGCAGCTTAGTTTGTGACAGGGATAAGAATCACCACGAATAGAAGAATTTTTAAGTGTCAGGTTTCTTGATTATGAGTTTCAAAATCATAAATTTAGTTTTTTATTAACCTTCAAGGCAGGCAGTTTTTAAGCCTTCTCATGCCTCTGTAAACAAGTATGTCTGTTTGTGTGTGCTTGTGCATGCATGTGCATACATGTGTGTATTTGTGTGTTTACCCCAGCACACAGATCAGTTCTCTACTGCCCCCATGCGTGTTCCAGGAATTAAACTCTGTTCATCAATCTTACCATTGAATATCTTTACCTGTTAAGCATCTATAAATCCCAAGTCAGATATTTTCGTATCAGCAGTAAATTAGGATGTGATAACAATCCAAGGCAAAAATGTATGGGCTTTTTATCATCATTTCACCCTCTTTTCACACTGTCCATTCTCCACAAAACAAGAAAGATAGACGAAATTATGTAGGACGAAGGATTAAAATTATACTGCTATCCTATTCAGGTGATAGAGAAAGCAAAACTGTACAAGGAGATCATAGACTCTTGTGCATTCTAAGCTGTTGCGGAGGAAACTATATGCATAATGCACCACAACAGATTGCCTGGTTAAAAAAGTTTTATGAAATCATGCCCTGCAGCATCCAGAAGCATGATAGTCAGCTGGGTTAGTTACCTTTCTGAAAATCGCAGGCTCACTTAGGCATGTCTCCCACTCGATAGAATGGATCTCTAATATTGACATATGGCTATTTTGTTCCCTCATCCATCTAAAAGGAACGAGAACCTTTGGTTGCTCAGTTGAATAAGCAAAGGATAAAATAGCCCAAGAGTTTTGTGATTGAATGGACACATACTCAAAGTGTATATCTATGCATGCAGGAAGAAAGCATAAATTAAAGTTATCTACATGAACATTCATAAGCTCACAGCAACATATCATCCTTGGATCTTCTGGAAAAAGGACAAATTCTAGGGGAATTCTGAAAATTTAATTTGCAACATGGTTGGGGCTTAAAGTACAACAAATTATATCCCACATATAAATTTAAAATCTAGTTCCCGTGCAATATTTTTAGTCATGGCGTCAGTCTAAAATATCTGAATACACAATTACTAAAGTTCATTTTATACTTATGGAATCGGGCATACAGGGAATGTATAATTACATACCAACTTCTCTGGGGGTCATAATGGAAAAAAATAGGTAAATAAGAAAGAAGAAAGAGTGTGCCTAAAATCTGTTTCCTCTCATTGTGGTAAGAACACCTATGGAGATTCTGCCAAATTTGTAAGAGTTCACTGGTGTTATGAACAGAAACTCACAAGCCTTTAGAAGATAACTGTCTAATGCAACTAGATTTTATTTCTATTGAGCTCCATATTCCCCATTCTTTCTTTCTGCTCTTCCATACCACAATTTTTCTACTACTACTTTCTACAATCTCTATTCTAAGTTCTATTTCTCAATCTAGTTATTTTCAATACAACCTACTAGTAGAACCCTGCAGCAGTCGCCTTTCAGGCTCTGGTGTATTTCACTTATCCCTCAATGTTTGTCCATGTTGCAATATGTAGAATTTCTTTCCTCTACAAACTGGAATAATAGTTTGCAGTATAAATAGACAACAGTTTCCCATAAATGGGTATTTAATTCAGTTTGAAGTTTTGGCTATCATGAATCATGTTAAAATGAGCATGAAGATTTAATATGGCTCTGAGATGCTGACCAGTTTTGTTGGAAAAAGTCAAAATATGACTGCTAGGTCATATAATAATTCTAGTTCAGTTTTTTGAGAACTCCACATATTTTTTTATATATCAGATTATATGATTTTTTCAATATAATCCTATCATTTTCCTGTCTTGTTTATGATGTTAGATACTGTGCATATTTTTCTCATGAGAAAACTATCAATTTCAAGTTTTTACAGTTTATAAAGCAGTAACAGGAGAGTGGGATGTCTCTCGGTTCACATTTATTTATATACTATAAAATGATTAGGTAGTAGAGTACTCCATGATTCTCTAATGTGACTCACATGTGGTTATTATGTATAGATCATCTTATTCTTATATAGATCATTTTAAGAATACAGTTTGCTTTACTCATTCAAAGCATATTCAAAACTTCCTGTAAGGCAGTGGACTCGTTCAAATATTTCTCAAAGAAAAACTTCCAGCTTTATGTATTATATTGGTTTTAAGAGATATGAAACTCTGCCTAAATTGGCTGAATTTGTATGATAAATTTTATAAGAACATGTAAAGTCAAAACATATTAAAATAAACCACACCTTAATGTTGATTGGCAGGATTAGCTGAAGCTCATTTTTATAATACATGGGTCCCATTCTGAAATAAGCTTCTCTAAAGATCTTCCCACATACAGCTTTGTACTGTCGCTACCAGGAAGTTAGCTCAGCATATTCTAGGTTTTCTTTTTTTCATTTCCTCTATTTCAAACCATATCTGGCTTGTCCCAGTGCTTGAAAATCCATGTAGTAAATTGTTAATAGCCAACAAAAGATTTATAACCCTATAGAGATGTGAATTTTAATCAGGCACTATTATATATACAATTTAATTGAAATAAATTTAGGTCCTGTGGTGCTATTTCTGCCACCATGGCTGACTCCTAGGGAAGATATTACTGATTAATAACCCAAAGTACTATGCAGCTAGTCTCCTTAGCAACCACTGCTGTAGGTCATGGTGTTCTTTTCCATTTTTTTCTAGTAGATCTAAACTCTGACAGAGATCTTGAGCAAAAACATTTTGTATACAGATGTTAGTGGAATTTCTGTTTTAAATGTATGACTATAATCTGAATATACAGAGTTAATGTCAAGAACACTTGGCCCAGTCTTTAAACATGGCTTATAGAATAAGAAACTTTTCTTTTGGCTAAACTCAGAACTAAGACCTACAGAACTCTAAACAGTGTTTCCTTGGGCCTTTTAATTAGATTCACAGTACTACAAGCTCCTGAAAACTGTAAATAGGTGACCATTGTCCCTGGGTTATAGCTTCAATATAGACCTGGGTTGGATCTTCACTGGTGTGAGTCTTCAATCAGCATCTTTATAAACTGCCTAATGACAATGACTTTTCAATCAGAGTCCAACATTCAGCAGTCAATTGCTTGAGCTTGGTCTGCAATCATGAAATATTGAATAATCACCAAAATATGGTAGCCAGGGAGTCAAGAGGTTATTGAAGGTAGGTTGAAAGTAGGTGTCACAGCTTTGCTTGATATGAAGAATGGGCAATTAAATACATTTCTAGGACCAAATATAAGCCTAAGGGACTTTTTAGTTCTGACTTAAAATTAGCGTATTTATAGTTTGAAAATATAAATCTAAATTGTTTGGGCAACAACTTGCTTATTGAGAACAATACAATCAACAAATAAGGAAAGAGTCACATTTCTATTCCAGGAAGGAAGAGTTTTCTCTCATTTTGTTTATGGTTTCTGGCCTCAAACTACAGTGACTTTTAGAGAGTTGGTAGAGTTTTATGTTATAGGATACAAGTAAATAAAGGATGCCTCTGTCAGAGTGAAGATATCATTTGCATATTGACACAGAAAAATTTTTTCAAAGTAATTTAATTTTAACCCAAATTTTTTGTGAGATGCATAAGTTAATTTACTTCATTGTAAATAATGAACCAGTTTACATAATATAAAGCATATGCAATAGTTAAATAAACCTATAATTCTTTAATTAGTAAGACTGGATGAACGTTTATGCACTTATGAATTGGATACTGCTTGTGGCTTTAGGGTGATGTTCCTATCTAACTCTTCAGCAATGCAGGAAAAATTTTCCTGCAAATGGATAATTACTATTTTGTATTTTTTATTGATACACACACATACACACACAGACACACATACACACACACACACACACACACACACACAAATATATATGAATTTACTATTGTATATATTCTCCTTTTAGATGGTCCTAAAAAATACTTGCTAGAGATAAGACAAAATACAAGAGAATCTAAGTAAAACTGAAGAAAAATTTAGAAACACGACAAATCCATTATCTCATGTTATTCCTGCAACTTTGTAGTCTGCTTCCATTTTATCTTCCTTAATCTAAAGGCTAGTTCTGCTATAGTGGTAAGCAAAACGCAGGAATATTTAATAAACTAGTCTTTCATCAACATCTAATAAGTGTTCTAATTTTAGTTTTACTATTTACACCTCTTTATTCACTCATTTACATTTTAGTTATCAAATTTCAATAATATAACTGAAATATTTCAAATTAATTAGGTAAAATCAATATATTTTTAAAAATAAATCGTGGGAATTGTCTCTATTTATTCAGGACAGTTCGATGTACTTTACTATAATATTTGGGTTTCTCATTCTTTTCAATAATTTGTGTTGTTTGCTCTATGCAAATATTTAAGTTTTAATATTTTAGTATGAAAATATATTTTCTCTGTCATCTTTAAATTGCTTCCCAAATTCCTGCATACTGTTGGTACAATTATTAGTGTAAACACACTTGGAGCATCCTTTGAAGTTTACAGAGCTCACTCCAACATATAGACTAAGTCTTCAAACTCCTTGCCTGCATCTCCAAAGACATAATCCAATATACCTTATAAGCCTTCAAGGAGATGTTAAGTTTTCATGGCTTAGAGAGTTGTAATTAACCCCTGTGGAAACACTTTCACCAAATGAGAAGGTGATTGAGATCCAGAGTTAAAATGTAAATACACTCCTTATATAAATCATATACACTATTGAAAATGGCTCATAATAGAAATATACTAGGAAAAAGAAAAATGTAAAACTATATTCAGAAATGCATGGATAAAAATAACCACAGTTTGCAGCTAATTAGAATTTTTTTTATAAATAGTTTCTTTTTTTAATTTATTTTTTCTCAAATCGTAATTCATTCACACAGGGGTTATAAACACAGAAAGACAGGATGTGGGGAAGGGAATGACACTGGAGTGTGGGTGATCGGGGGAATACAGATATTTTCAGGACCGTGTATCAGTTGGGTGAAGGTTCAGGGGACAAGTCACTATGACTCTGCCTATGACTCGCTTGTCCTTCTCTAAGTTGGTATTGTCTACCCAGGCTACCTATTTACAAGGTCTATGACTACTCAGGCTTGTAAATTTCCACAAAAGCTGCCTGTTTAAATTAGCTTATAGCCATCTGTTTCAATGTATTTCCACTGAGACCCAAGACTTGGTGTTAGTATACATGTATGACAGGCCTATTGCTGATTTTAGGCCTATGGCTGATTTTAGGCCTTCAGTGTGTAAGCAGGACTGCCCCTGACATCTCCTCCCTTCTCTAAGTATAGAAGGGCTGTGGCAATTCTAAACTTGCTAAGGCTGGGATAGAGGGCTGACCTCCAGTATTTGAAGGGGACCTTGTAATGGCTCCAGTCCCCCTGTCGTTGTCCAGTGAGGCATGAGGGCCATACCCATCCCGATGTCTTTTTCCTGGAGAGGGGATACTTTTGACATCAACCCCTCCGCAGTCAGGCTTGTCCCTCAGGGAACCCAGATAGATATTTTTATCTTCTATCTGGGCTATTTAGAAAATAAAGGCTAGACATTTCATAGAAGAATGGCATCAGAAACTTTGACGTTTTGAAAACACAGTAATAAAAATTAGCTATTCTAAACAGAAACAAAAAATGGATTGAACAGAATTCAGTGCTATTGAATATTTGAAGCAGTGAAGCCCACACAAGCTTAATGCTTCTCCTTAGCAGGAAAATAGTGGATGCTAGAATTTTCCATTGAAATAGGATAATGACATCCTCAAGTTAATTTGTTTAAGTCAAACATGTAATTAAAAATATTACCCTCAAAAATTTATAATTTTATGGTGCTTTTACTCTCTTCTTTCTGCACCTTTTTAAAATTCCTGTCTCCATTTAATTTTTTAATGGAGTCCAACTTCTTCATCACATCAGTTCAAATTTAATTCCTACAGGAATCTTTCTTAGTTAGTATTACTCAATGGCCAAACATTAGTAAATATTTATTTTACAAATGGATGAATAGTTGTTAACAGGAAAAGACAGAAGCCGATTCCAAATTCTCTCATTCCTTTCTCTGTATCTACTTAATTATTCAGTGCATCATGTTATCTACTACTAGGATATATCCATCAGAAAGTAGCAAAACTATTGGCAAAATTAGTTAACTGTGTTGCTATCATTTTACAACTCCCTTATGAAATGTGGGACAATTATGAAAGCAGTATACCATTTATCTTTTAATAGTAAATGAGCTCAGAAGCCAGTGGTGAATATATCAAGGCAAATAAAAGAAGCAGGAAGAAGAAGGTAATGCTACTGCAAAATATTCATTGTCATTGTGAACAATACCTGACAGTAGACAACCTAAAAGAGAAGGTGCTTATTTTGGTTCACCATTTGAGATGTAGTTTGCTATCACAGCGAAGGAATTTTGACAGAAATCTCTTTATGGTGGCAAGAATATGTGGCAGCTGCTTGTTTACATTCAGCACAACAGGAAAAGAGATAAGGCAATTCTGTGGGACCACATGATATGAGACCACAGCCATTCTACCTGATGTTGCAGGGCAGAGCTCCTCACCTTATATGAGTCTTCTCTAGAAATCTCAGGAAGCACATCAACATTGTCTAAGAAAGTACTACACTAACACTCTTGGAATTTCTCAGTATAAACAAATGGAAAATGGAAATTTAACATGATACTCAGTAAAGAGGATCTTGGGCTTTAGCATTTATTAAAGTATAAGAGACAAGACTTGGAGATCAAGAAATAAACAGATACCTTATAAAGCGTGTAGGGCAGCTAATTTTCTAACCTATTCTGACTAACATAACGTTATGGTGTGTTCAGACATGATTGTTGAAAGTTAGAAAATGAACTTGCTCTATAATATCAGTGTGTTGTTTTAAACAAGAATGGCTCCTAGAGTCACATATGTTTGGGTACCTGGTTTCCAGTTGTTTAAATTGTTTGGAAAATATTAGAAGGTATGGCCTTATTGAAGAAGGTGGCTGACTTGGGACTAGCTTTGAGATTTAAAAAGACTAGCACCATCCTTAGTCTATTACTTGTGGATCAAGATTGCAGCTATCAATTGTTCCTGCCTCCAAGCCTTTTTGTCTTAGTTCTGGTTGTGTGAATGCTAAGCTTCTGAAACAATAAGCAGAATTAAATACTGTCTTTTATAAGTTGCTTTGCTCATGTTATTTTATGACAGCAATATAAAAGTAACTTTAAAAGATCAGTATTTTATACCTCAAGTAAAATTATGAAGATAAATGTTGCCTTTAAGTATACTTAATTCATTAAAACATTCACTGTAAAACAGCTGAATGAAACATTTGATAGACACTATCTATTTTAAAAATAGAGAGTTTATTTGGATTATATGCTTGTTAGCTAAGTAAAAAGTAATTATGTCTTAGAAAGTCATATTTATGGCATAATAAAGAATTTTATTCTCCTTTTCCTTTCTCACATATTTTTCTCTCTCATCACTACTGCACCTTTTCTTCTGTTAACATCTCCTGAACTCAAAGAACTGATAATAGGCATTACTGTACCTCACAAAAAAAAAAACCTTCTACCCATTCTTGGCCTGGAGTTGTATTGGAATATGGTGTTGGCTCAGAGTTCATACAGTTTCAAAAAGAGCAACAATAGAAAATCATTAAAAGCTAAATTTTGATCATTCATAAATTATACCTAACTGAACAAAATTTACTGATCTTAAATTTTAGTGTATCCCAGGGAGACCCTAAGAAGGCATTAGCTTATTTCTGTGTGATGTTACATAACAATTGTCTTTATTGTGGGTAGAAATTATAACCAATTTCGAAAGTTCAAAAGCAATAGGAAAGAAAATATATGAATACTGTAAATACATATATATGTATGTATATATTACAGAAGATGAATAGACTTGAACAAGTGGTATTTTTGCTTATAAAACACATTATTCACTCAGTAAAACCCAAATGAAACAATATTAATTACTTGTCTTATACCCAGAATATTTCAATTTGTTTTTTTATTGTATTGCATTACTGTGGTACCTGTGCTGAATGCATAATAACACATTAACTCCCTATGGTAAATTAAGAAAGAAATCAGTATAATAATCCTTTTCATATAGAAGGAGGAGATGAAAGCATTTTTGCAATCTATTAGGGAATCATGCTTATTAGATTCCCGAAAGGTCCTTTCACTTAAAAGTCAATACTTTCTTCTTAGCATGAACAATCACTTAGAAATTAGGTAGAATATATGTGGAGAATGTTTTTAGGGGAACTGTTTTTTTTTTTTAATTTTTAAAAATTTTAGTGGTTTGTTTGTGCAAGTGCTCTTTTTTATTGGATATTTTATGTACAGTCCAGATCAACAGATAGCAGGTAAGTACTTAATTTTGTAATCTCCCTTCCTATGCTTGACTTTTGAGGCTTGGTCCCTATAAAAACCTAGGCAAGGGGCTAGAAAGATGGCTACATTATTAAAGGACTTGTTCCAGAGTATGAGATGGGGAATTCAGATCCCCAGGACCCAGATAAATACCAGTGAGTATGGCAGCTCTCCAGGAATTCCAGGACTCAAAAGACAGAGACCGGAACTCACTGAAACAAGCTTACTTAGACTAACTAGCTATCTAGGTAAGTTCTGAACTTCATAGGGAGATCCTGCCTTAATGAATAAATTATAGAGTGACCAGGAAAAATGCTCCCATCAATCTTGAACTTAAACATGCACGCACGTATGGAAAGAGTCGCTCTCATATAGAAAATGAGGAAGATATTTAGATAAACATCTTCATATACACACATAAAGAAGATGATAATTTGCTCAGATACGATGGGAATGAACTAGGTCACATCAAACACTCATCACAGAGACAAATACGTAAGCACATCATATGTGGCTCCCATATCATCATAATCATTGGCCTCACGGAACTCAGCTGAGGCTTTCAGAAATGAATTGCTCCAATTTTATGAAAATAAAACAAGCAAGGATAACATTGCCAAAAATCTTCTATAATCTTTTTAAGGCAGACTATTAATTTGAAATTTGAAAACGTATTCATGATCATTGTTGGTGTATTTCATTGATTTGAAAATTTAAGTGTTTGCAAATAAACACAATAAACAAACAGAGTAGATACCAATAATATTTGAGTGAATTATCAGAACCTCTGTACTATTGGACATAATTTGAATATCAACACATATTAAGGTCTACTACTTTTCTTCATTTTCTTAATATTATTGAAAATAAATTATTTTCTCATACACTACATTCTGATTTTAGTTTCCCATCCTTCTATTCTTTTCAGGACCTTCCCTCCTACTCTCTCCTCCTGATTTACTCCCTTCTGCCTTGAATTAGAAAAGGACAAGCTTTGAAAATATAATAACCAAACAAGAAAAATAAAATATAATAAGAACATCATATCAAAGTTGGACATGACAATGCAAGAGAGGAAAAGAATCCTAAATGCAGTTTCAAGATCACAGACCTACTCGTTCTATCACTCAGGATTCCCCAAAAATACTAAGCTAACTTGTATAATATATGTGCAAAGGATCTTGTCCAGACCCATGTAGGTTCTGTACTAGCTGATTCAGTCTTTGGAATGTCAAATAAATCTTGTTTAATTGACACAGAGGACCTTGTTCTCCTGGTGAGTTCTATTGCTTTTGGTTCTAACATTATTTCTCCCTTTTCTTCCACAGGGTTTCCTGAGGTCTGAGAAGAGAAATTTGATGGAGACATCCCAATTAAACTCCTGCTCCACGTAATGTCTGGTTGCAAGTCTCTGCATTTGTTCATATCAGATGCTGGAGAAGGCTTCTCTGATGATGACTGAAAAAGGTACTGATCTATTACTATAGTAGAATATCAATAGGAGTCAGTTAATTTATACTTCCATTTTATTTTATTTTATTTTATTTTATTTTATTTTATTTTATTTTAT